>NC_029793.2:25865080-25903264 GCF_000816755.2 Arachis ipaensis
CTTTATCCTCTTTCTTTCTTTTTTTTTATTTTTTTATTTATTTTATATTTATTTTATTTTATAATTTTTTTAATAAAGGGTAATTTAGTAATAAAAAAAATATAATTGGTAAAAAGGACAATTTT
This sequence comes from Arachis ipaensis, assembly GCF_000816755.2. Classification (NCBI taxonomy): domain Eukaryota; kingdom Viridiplantae; phylum Streptophyta; class Magnoliopsida; order Fabales; family Fabaceae; genus Arachis; species Arachis ipaensis. The sequence goes on from NC_029793.2 coordinate 25,865,206, forward strand.
AAAACAAACTGAAACCTTAGAGACCATTTTAGAGCGAAAAAAAGGCGATGGACGAAATAAATTTTCAGCCCCTACGTTGGGGACCAAAATCATACTTAACCCTTTGAATTATTATTTGCTATATATTTTATGAAGTAGAAAGTTGTGTTTTACACTTATAAAACTTTTTATTTAAAAAAATGAAAATCGAACCAATCTAAATCGAGACGAATTGGTCTCGTTTAATGAATTTTTAAATAAAATGGTACAAAATTAAACTTTTTAAGTAAAGACACTAGATAAAGAGACTAAAAAAAAGAGAAAAAATTTAAACTTAATTAGTCCCGGTTTATTAGTGTGATCTACATTAAAAATTAGAGATAAGTAAATAATTATTATTGAAATTTAAAGGAGGAAACTACAAGTATAACTTAAAAAAATATTCTATGAACTTGTCTTGACTGATATGTTCGTCTAAAGATGAGTAAACACCTATCCTGATTTTTGACCTTTATCTTGAGAAATAACGCGATCTCTAAAAATTTAAAAATCTTAAATTGGTTTCTGTCCTTATAAATTTTGGGATAATATAATCCTTTTAAAAACGATTAGAAAATATCTACGTAGATCGTTAAAGAAATGAGATGTTTGTTATCTCTTAAGCTGGCAACCTCGAATTGGATAGGGGCTGACATGATACTCAGATGAAATTCGATAATAATCTAATTGTCCCTAACTCTTAAATTGAAAACGGCGTCGTAATGGACTGAATATTGGTATGAAAATTCTTCTTCTCTTATTTGTTGCTCTGTAGACTGCAAAACCCTAAAAAATGAACAAGGGTGGAGTTGAAGGATATGGAGGTGATGATTAGAGCTAGAGTGGCAAAGAACTGCTTCGAGTGTGGGTAATCAAATCAGAAGAAGATTTGTTTCCCGTACATGCAAATGTGGCGTTCATGCTATTCTAATCATGTCTGGAATAGAGAAAAATTTAAATAGACTATTTTTTGGATACCCACATTTTAAAGTACTATTAACCATGAGGTTCATTATTTATTAAACGATTTCTATCTCAATGTTACTGATATGTGATTATTATTAAATGATTTATATTTCAATGTTACGGATATGTAATTATTGTACTTATAGACTGCATCACCCTATTATAATTTCTACGCATGGCTTGATGAATATGTCTCCTCTATTTATCAAGACTCTAGTATTACTGCTCCAAATGAAGTTCATATGAGATATTATTAGAACCAAAATTATGTGGCAGAAAAGAAACTGATGAAGCTTGAAGAATGACTTTTTGGACTAGAACTAAATTTGGAAATGTTTGGACATGAGAAAGGAGTGAGCAACAGCCAACAATAGGTTCATAAGAGTTTGTTTTGTAATTCTGTTATTTGTAATTGAAGTTGTGATGGAAAAGCATTGAATTGTTGTTTAGGATGTCATTAGCAAAACACTTGTTACATTTTTTTGTAGCTGATTTTGTTGTAGATCAAACATATTTTTAAATGAAATGAAATGTTACCTATTCTTGTTAAATTATTTCTAGATTTTTTTATTATTTTTGTTCAATTGTTTGCATGAAAGAATAAGGCCAACTTAAATGAATAATCAATTCTATTTCGAATAGATAACATAAATATATAACATGAAGGTATGTAATAATCTTTCATTTTATCAAAAATAAACATTTAACATAAACATAATCTTGCAATCATATACATTTTTTAAAGAAGGCAAGATGATACCACATCAAAATATCACATTAAAATATATTCTTATATCTAATACGATGCCATACTTCTCCTAAAGATAGTAAGATGCTGCTACATCAAAATGTATTATTAAAAGATCTTAAACCCAGTCTCAAATACTAATAACATACTACTAACACTAACATATTAAAATAAAATATCACAATTTATCCAATCTTCTTAGCTAAGAGGCTTGAACCCAGGTGTAGGCATGAAATTAAAAATTATTGATGCAGTTCCAGTACTAGCATTTGTCATTGTTTCAGATGACACACCATGTGGAGCAGATGATCTTGCATTTACTGGAGAAATAGGGGTACCATAGTTGGTGGAATAGATTGGGTAATACTTAGGGAGTTGGGGGCTAAAAATTTTTTGCTTCTTTTTCAGGGGAGTTGGGTTGATTAGATGTTGTGGCACCTCACTAACTCATGCAGATGGATTCAACTGAGAGCTATTAGCTGTCTTGTCTCTAATACCGTCTCTAATCTGTGTACAGAATCAATTAACCAATAGTTGCTTAGTAATAAGAGAAAAGAGGTCAATAACAGTAAGTGTCACACCTCTAGTTAGGGAGCAAATTAAGACAAAAGGATCCCTTCAGTTGTTGCTAGAGGTTTTGTTGCTATCTTGGACATATTCTTTTTATATTTTTTTAGCTTTAGTCTGGTTTGACAAAACACATTCAATAAGGTAAAGATATAAAACATGTTATTGTGCATAAACGAAATGCATCTAAGCCCCACCATATTGTCAGGTAACACTTCAATATTATTAGCACTAAGAGTAAATGATGGGGTGTTAGCTTTGTTAGATTTTGCTGTATCAACCTACAGATGTTAGGTAATCCAATCAGGCCAAGTAGACACTTAACCCCTTACCAAAATTAATAAATACATATAAACTTCTGAGTAACCAATTTTTGGGATAATTAAATTCTTGACAAACCAAATATAATGACAGATCGATCCCCAAATAGAATAGTACAAGAGTACTTAGCTTCATACTTTCTTTGCCTGTTGATTCTATTTGGCCTTTACAATCCTTTCCTTCTTTGTCATTGGCTTGCAGGATGGATCTATAGCGTGATTCTTGCAGGTCTTGTAGTAGTGTCTCTTTTGACCGCACTTACTACAAGTCACATCGAAGCTCCTCTTTATCTTATTTGTGTTCATCTCACTCTCTACTGGATCTACTCTTCTTTTCTACTTTGGGCGATGTGCAATTCTTTTGATAACAGGAGGCAATGTCCTTGGAGCATCAGTGGGCTTCAAATACTCTTCACTATTTACATGTTGGATACAACAGGAGTAAGTCTCTCTGATTGAATTCATAGTTAATCACTTGTGTACAAAGTCCTCAACCTTCAACCCAATCTTGCTAATGGCTGCTACAACATGTCTATATGACATCTCTATGCATTATTATATTATAATGTTGAATTAGGACTACATGTTCTTACCATTTACACAAATAAAGTACAAGAAGTTAGATCCTACCGGTGAGTTGTCACACATTGCAAATGTAAACATGGTGTTGCAAATTCACATGCACTTTTTGATGGAACCTATGCACCTCAAATAGAATGCTTTCATTGTCACCAGCCTAAATAACATTCCATCTGTAGCTTTGAGGTTTGATGAATTCATGTAATATTTTTGTTGCACTAGTGCTAATTTTTTTGTATAGTTTGCTAGTTTCTTCTTGTGACTAACCAGCTTTTGCATCAAAGAGCTCCTTAACTCCTCACACATAGTCAAGATTGACTTTGTTCTGTATTCAACTATCTTTGCATTTCATACTTTCCACATATTATTCGTGATATTATCTACTTTTAGACCATGGCTAAAATAAGCCTTTGACCATGCTCCAGCATCAAACTTAGACATATACTCCTATGCATGCTCATTTATTCTCTTCAGTTACTCCATCTGTCTATTTTCAGGTATCCTTGTATTCATTAGAGATTACAACATATGTAATAATATAGAATTAGTTATTTGTATCTTAACCCATAGCTAACAAAAGCTACCCCATAGTAGCCTTTAAGAAGCAGCCATCCAACCCAATAAGAGGCCTGGAACCTTTTTTGAATCCTTTCTTGCAAGCATCTAATAAAATATACATTCCATCAAACAGAAAAAATTCTTAGGTTGAGGGATCACACTCATCTGTGCTGTAGAACCTAGATTGCTTTTGTGCAACTCCATCAAGTAATATCTAATATTTGTATATTGCTCATTTTCATTGTCGATTACAACCTCCCTAGCTGGCTTTAAGTCCCGGCTAATAGTCTTTTCACTCAACTTGACATTGTAGTCTTCCTTTATGTGTGTCATTGCCTCTTTTAGCTTCAACATAGGTTGAATTAGCAACCTTTTAACAAGCTTCTCTATCATCCATCCCCTATCTGCAAAGGTTGCTTCCAAAGTCTTTTTCACAAGTGTGTTCATCATATAAGGTCTTCACTTTAAAACATCTCTCTTTACTATTCCAGGATGTAAATATCAACGAGGGACAACTTTTACCAGCACAAGCTACTCTTATCCTGTAAACCCTAGAAAGTTTATAAATAATTAGCTAATAAATTAAGAGTCCTGCTAGGGAGACAATGAAATATGTATACAATGCCTACAATGGGCTCTTTATTAGACCCAATTAAAATTAAAAGAGAAAATTAACACTAATCCTATTATGGCTATTTATTTTAACACACCACCAAATTTCTGCTATTTCCACTTTTTACCCAAATCCCCAATCCTTTTTGTTTCGCCGTTTCTCCTCCCCCCACCAAAACCCTCCCAAATCGTTGCAAAGACCCGCGACGGTGCTAGAACCCTGAGCCCCGCAACCTGCAATCGAGGAAGGTCACCAGTGAATGCAAGCGACCTCTTCGTTGCCCTAAAGTACGGCGCCGTCGCTGAACATCCCGCCGTCGCTGCAATCGAGCTGCTGAGGGAGACGCCGCTAACCAGAACTACCACCAGGTATCTCTCATCGCCGACCGAGCATCTGCAGTGTACTCCTCGCACGGGCTCCGTCGTCTCTGAGCAGCGGAGCAGCCGACCACGAAGAAATAGCCGCCAGCTAGTCAACAGTTCACCGGAAAATCAATGAACATCATGACCGGAAGAATCCTAACCATCCAAGGTAAGTGGGTGAAGTTAGCGCGGGAAAGGTCGAAAAAGTTTGGGATCGTGTTTATATAGGAGTAAAATTTAAAAATTTTTTGTCTGTTCCCATGTGGACCATGTGCATGCAACGTGACGTATACTGGCTGACCATCTTTGAACATTGGTTGATATTTGTTGGATGTTTACTTTAGTAGGATATTGGATGGTTAGTCTTGCAAATTTTCTCAAGTCTGGACAATTTCTAATTCCTGCTATGTTGCTCTTGTAAATGCAGCCAAAGAATTACATGAACTTGTTGTTATTGGTTTGTAATAAAGTTAAAATAATTTTCATCTCAGGCCTGGACCGTTAGGATTTTTAAACCCGGACGACAAAATTGCATTTAGGAAAAAAATATTTGTGATGAATGATACAAATTGTCTCTACTGATTAGATGGTAGTGCTCATGTCATTGGCCATATAAATGAATGTTAATGTGTGAAATTTTTATTAATTTCATATTAGAGTACAAGTAAATTCTTAACTTATTACTTTTAGAATGAGTGTGATATTGTTAAAATTCCGATATTAAACTCCGAGAAGATGTGCAAATTTCAGTTTTTCAGAAAGTTGTTCATGTTTACCGGCAATTCACTTGGGGAAATTGATCAAGCATTGATGAGAAGTGGAAAAAGTACAAATGTGAATGATATAGAGAATTATGTATTACATCTTTTTGCAGGTTCACCAAAGTCTTTGCATTATTTTTCATCTTTGGCATAGAAACTGAAAAGGGATAAGAGTGTTTGATGAAGATTTTTTTATTCATTTTTTTGTTGGCTTGGTTTTAGCAATTGGGAATGCCATTTGCAAAATTTTAGTTTTCTTACACCATTGACGTTACTCACTTTGGATGAACATTCATGTGTGATCTTATTACATGACGACTTTGGTAGAATTTTTTCTAATGGATTTCTATCAATTGTCGACCTTTATTTTTATAAAACAGGTTGAATGTTTAAGATCAATTAGTCCATAAAATAATTGAGTGATCGTCTTTGAATTTTTTATATTCCTATATATATTATTAGAGAATTTTTTATTGTTAAATGCTCTTGGAATTGATTTTGAGCGCATCTTGGATTGTTTCTGGAATTGAGGGTAGAATGAGAGTCGAGTGTTAGAAATGAGGGGATTTTATTTTATTTCTTTTTCTTTAATTAATTAGTACTTGTAATAATGCAGCTAGTTGAAAACAGCAACTACACCAGACTTAGCAAAGACAAACCAATCTCTAAACCGGCCGAAGACAAACTCAGATGGGTAAAAAGGTAACCCATTTATTACATGAATAAATGAACATATCTGGGTATTTTTTATGACGTTTTGCTTATCCATTTTTGTTTTGCTCAACAGAAACTAGTCGAGACGCGTTGCTCACCTTGCTACATTAACAACTTATTTACCCACTTGGAACGACATAATGAGCAAGCTAGGCCGAGATTGAGACCATTGGATTTGATTTTCTACGTCGGGTACCACAATGGCATGTGAAGCAGAGCATCATGCTCCAACTAGCTAGGGCCTATGACGTGGAAACAAACACTCTCAAGGTCGACGCCGGGGACATTCGTACCACGGAACAAGAAGAAGAAAGTTAGTTCACCATACACTGCACCTATCACGAGGTCATTGATTGAGCGTGTGGAAGGATTACCGAAGGGGCAATGCGCAAAGGGAGGAAGAAGTTGCTTACTTAGGTTTAGCTCCAGTGAATTGAACTACCATATTATAATTATTTTACTTGCTGCTGATATGCTTAGGGATTTATTTATGTCACATTAGAATGACATGATTCAAGGAGGGATTTTTTTTTTGTTCGACATTAAATGGATTTATTGGTTATGTTACCTTAAAAGGAGCTATGATTTTTTGCAGCTTAGATCCCCAAAGTTATCAAAGTTGTATAGTTAAAGTAGTCATATTTCCGCATATGTGGAATAGGTGAAGAATAACTATCCACAAATATAACTAAACTAAATATCCTATACTTTACTGTAATGAACATCCAGTGTAACTTGGTTAAAATTAAAACATAAAAATCAATTGCTACATACACAAATATCCACAGATAACCGTCTATGCTTAGATTGAAAAAATAAAAATCCGATCACGTACACCTACCATATTATAATTATTTTACTTGCTGCTGATATGCTTAGGGATTTATTTTTGTCACATTAGAATGACACGATGATATGCTTAGGAATTTATTTATGTCACATTAGAATGACATGATTCTAGGAGGAATTTTTTGGTTCTATATTAAAAGGATTTATTGGTTATGTTACCTTAAAAGGATTTATGTTTTTTGCAGCTTATATTCCCGGAGTTATCAAAGTTGTTTACTAAAGTAGCCATATCTGCGCATATTGAAATAGGTGACCAATAACTATCCACAAGTATAGCTAAACTAAACATCCTGTACTTTACTGTAATGAACATCCAGCATAACTTGGTCAAAATTAAACATAACAACAAATCGCTGTACACACAATTACCCACGGATAACCATCCATGCTTAGAGTGAAAATGAACATCCGTATACTTGACGGATATCCTTTGATCATAAATCAATTAAAACTAGTTGCTTTGATTTTACAAGTATGGATTATTTTGACTTTTTGAAGAATTCAATGTGCACGGGAGGATGGTTACTGTCCCAAGCATTAGAATACCGGATGGCCTATAATAGAATCCAAACCTCGTAACCAAGATCCATCTCTTTACTTTCAACCTCAGTAACATCCAATAGTGGCATGGCCTATTATCACGAAATAAACACCCAAATCAAATTCATGAAAACTATTTAGATAATCAATTAGTAAATGAGATGCATAAAAATCCAAACCTCAGTACACACAAACCTCAGTACACACAATTACCCACGGATATCCTTTGATCATAAATCAATTAAAACTAGTTGCTTTAATTTTACAAGTATGGATTATTTTGACTTTTTGAAGAATTCAATGTGCACGGGAGGATACTTACTGTCCCAAGCATTAGAATACCGGATGGCCTATAATAGAATCCAAACCTCGTAACCAAGATCCATCTCTTCACTTCCAACCTCAGTAACATCCAATAGTGGCATGGCCTATAATCACGAAATAAACACCCAAATCAAATTCATGAAAACTATTTAGATAATCAATTAGTAAATGAGATGCACAAAAATCTTGCCCAAACTCCATGGAGAAAGATACAAAAATATAACTGAACCACATCATCCTACCCATATTAACCTAGAAAAAAATGCATCAGTATCACCTATTGATAGTAACTAAATTACTTATTTTATTTTACCTGTTATATAAGCATTTTAACTACTACTATTCTCTGTGCTACATCACACTGTGCACCACCAATATCAAAAAGTAACACATACAACCACCATGCACTTATTTCATTACTCAGTTTAAGAATCCGGACACTACAGTTGTATTTTTAACGCATAGGCCATCTATGATGTATACTCATACATATATTCCTAATCTAAACATGCATGCCTCTTTTTATTCTATTTAGCCTCCATTTTATGCAAACTATTAACAATAACAATGCAGTTAGTTTTATTTTATATTATTTTACAATATACCACACTAATAATATTATTCTCTAGGCATCAAGCACATCATGGGTGATTACTTCTAAACTAGCCACTTGTCCAGTATACCAATTACATTGCTTATACATGCTGGTTTAAATTTGCATATTTAAATTGATACATTCATATAGGATACTCCACAAAAAGAAATATTTTTATCACAGGTAAAATCTACATTCCATGACTAATCAGTGCACTCATCCTCCATACATAGATGCGCACCATAAATTTAAATCTACCACAAGTATGGTTAATTAAAGAATATTCATGATTCATCGAAGTAAGCAATTAACATAAAATACCGGAAATATTCCACCTGCACTAACGATGAACATTTAGATCTTATAGAAATGACCATCCACGGTGAACAATTCTACGAACCATTCTCACCTTATTAGACTGCTGACCGTCAGTGACAAAATGGTCGGGAGCGTCCTCATGTGGCTTCGATGAATTGTGGACAGCAATAGATGATGGAACATGACACGGAGACTGCACGATATTATTGCACGCAATTCACAAACTACCACGCGGTGGTGGACGTATCAAAGGAGAGACACTCATGACTCCTTTATCTTGTACCGTCAATAAACAGAGGAAGCCACACGCCGGCTGCGACAGAGTCGTTGCAGGTGGACTTGATGCGGTGCCGCCAGAAGGAGCCATAGACTCGGATTGCACTTCTGGGCGTTCACCAGTGCGGACTTCGACGTCTCCGGGAGCGACTTCCGGTGATAACACACGAGCCAAGGAGAAGATGAGATACCACCGTCGACGAGAGGGTCTGCATTTTTAGGTCTGTCCCCGCCGTTCATAGAGAGATGTTCGTGATTTATGTTTTCAAATAACTAAATCCTAATTTTTTTAAAAATTCAAATTAGCAAATCTTCATAATTAATGATTATACCCATAATTTAATTTTAATTTCAATTAAACCCCCATTGTATGCATTGTACAATAAGAGCATTGGCTCCTCATACTTTTTTATAAATTAAATATTATTAAAAAATTAGGAAATTAAATTTTATAGTTTAGAAAAGTAGAAATAATTAAAATACGAATTTTAACACTAATTTTAAATATTTTAACCCAAAATTGAGCCAACGGGCCAAACCGGTTGGACCGAGTCCAAACTGGGCCCATGGCCTAACATATAAGAAGCCAATCTCAACCTTCTTACCATTCATTTCACTCAAATCACATTGAGGAGTAGCAGCAAGCCTCAAATTCTAACTCTTCGTTCAACTCAAATTTCAATCTTCCATAACTTTTGATCAGGAACTCCGATCACCGCATCGTTTATGGCTATCCGTTCGTCTTGTCGAGCTCTTCAATTCTATTCGAACAAAGTGGTATGTACCTCTGTATTTCATGGCTAGTTCTCTATTTCTCTCTTTTCCACAAATTTGGTTTAGATTTTGAGTGATTTTGATATTTTGGTGGTTTAGGTGCAATCTAACATTGGATAATTGTTGAGTTTTAATCCAATCATCAATAGGTAAAGTAAGAAAACTCTAAAACCTTATGGTTTGTTTAATTTTGTGCACCATAATGCTAATTTAATGAATTGTATGAACTAACTTGAGTTTATGTTGAATTGGAGTTGAATTTGTCAAATTAGAGCACTTGGGACGAAGCTTTAGAGGCTGCGAATCCAATTGGTGAAGACTTGGAGAAGTGGAAGCTTGAAGAACAGAAGAATTTGTGGTGTTCCAGGCTTAGAGAGGAATCAGCCAAGATATGATTTTGGTTTCTCGTAGATAATGTGTAATGTTACGTGAAAACTTAGGCTAGTTGACCGTAGGACAGGCTAGATTATATATATTATTCATGTTTGTGGATATAGCAAAGGATTGTGAAAGTTTGATGTGCATTGTATTGAATTGGAGATTATGGTGTAGATATGATATATGTATTTAATGTGATGTATTAACGGTTAATGTTGGGTGTAGCGAGATTTTATTAAATGAATTTGTTGAGTAGATGGTGTGGTTTGGGAGTGTTAGTATGTTGTGGCAGAATTTGGAAAGCATGTGAATATGGTTTGGGACATTTGGGGCTGTTTGGGGTTGTAATATGATGGATTTCAAATTGAATATTTTGGACAAACTTGAGGTTTGGTGTTTTGGGTAAAATCTAATTTTTGATCAACTTCGGCGGGCCATAACTTGGCTTCCGGTCTCTCAAATTTTGTAAAACTTATTTTGAATGAAAATTGGGTCCGTGAAGTATACAACGTTTGAAAAACGGATAAAAAATAATTTTTAACAAAAAATTATGCGTGTTCAAAGTTGGGTGTGAAAAATTGATTTTTCTAACTTAACATCTTTTTGAAATTTCTGATACAGGCGCGTACGCAGACATGCACGCGACACGGACCCTGGGCTTTACCCAGACATCTCGCATATGCGGGCATGTGTATGCATACGTGGAATGGGCCAAATGACAGGCTCGCATACGCGAGCAATGCTATGCAATGCGGGGATGTTTCCCTGCCCAAGGGCTCGCGTACGCGAACAAGGGGCGAGTACGCAAGATGGTCAGATTTCACATTTCTGCGTACGTAGACATGGCATGCATATGCGGAACTCCTGTTTTCTAAAAATGTTATTTTTAAGTTTCAAAACATTTCTTTAGCATTCCAAACCTCTGTAACTGCTATTTGAGTTTCCCTAGCTTGTGTTTAAGCCTTTGTGATGAGCGATAGTGTATTGGTAAAATAAAAGCGGTAGTTTCTGTTTTATAGTTAGAGCCGAAGACTTAGAATTATAGAGTACCATGGGTAGATTAACCAGAGCAGGTCTGTGGGGTGTAGTGAATAAATTAAGGAGAACATATCGAAGTATAGAGAAGATAGGGTTGCATAAATATATTTTTAATATTATAAAACTGATTTTAAAAGGAATAATTTTTCATCTGAGCACTCTTTCTTGAAAGTGCGACCCCAGCAGATGGTGGAAGGTGAGGATCCCCTTCTTTGTTCCTCCTGGTATTGTAAAATCGCCTCCAACGAGATAGTGGGAGGTTAGGATCCCCTCCTTTATTCTTCTTGGACATATGAGAACGTACCTCCTGGGTAGACGCAAGAGTTGTGGTTTCTCCCCCACTTGTCCTAGGTTGGCTAGTATTGAGGCTCTCCGGGTAGATGCAAGGGTGTGGTTCGCCCCACTTGCTCTGGGTTATAATAATTTGAGCTTCCTGGGTAGTAGCAAAGATTGCGGTTTGCCCCACTTGGCACTTGCTCCAGGATGGAAATTATAAATTATTTGCATCTCATTCCTTTGACCTTGTGTCGTAAGTGTGGTCGGACACTTATACCTTTCCGAATGAGCTCTCCCCTATGGATATTTTATTTTGATCTTTGAGCTTGGGGATGCGCGCTCACAGGGACTGTCCAATGGTTAGCTACCAGGACATGTCGGCTTGGCTTTGTAACCGACAGATGATATTATCGGCCATAGGGTAGGCATACATCATGCACGCAGGGACTGTCTAGGGTAAGCTATCAGACATGTCGGGTTTAGCTGGATAACCGATATATGAGACTCATCGGCCATAGGGCAGACATACATCATGTGCATTTATATGATTTATTTGAGTATGTATATATGGGTTTGCCTAATTGCTTATATATGTCTATAAGCTACATGACTTAAATGCTGTATCTATTTCTTTAATTGTATATTACTTGTATGCTTTATATATCTTTGTAACTGAGAGATTCTTCACGCTGTCGGAGGTGATGCTAAGGGTAGTTCCACCGGTGATGAGGAGGTTTGAGTTGACAAGAGGTGAAAAGTTATATTAGAAATAGAACCCCTTAGATAGAGTACCAAATTCCTAGTTTAGTATAATCTTTAAGTTAAAATCTAAGTGTGAAAGTTCTAGAAATAGCTTTAGCTTTCCTGGGACCTTATATATTATCTATGTGGGCATCTCTACCATGCTGAGAACCTCCGGTTCTCATTCCATACATGTTTTTCAGATGCAAGACGTGAAGTATCTTGCTGAGTGTGTTGGATGACTCTTTCAGAAGTGAAGATCTACTTTTGTGTATATATGTGTGTGTGTGTGTGTATGTATGTATGTATCTTCTCTACTGTTGTATAAAACTTGTCTTTATCCCTCCTAAAGGTTGACCTGGAGAATTAGGACTTGTATCTATCTTTTTGGGTTGTGTGCAGGTCGAGTCTAGAACTTGATTATACTTAACAGTTGGAATTCTATATATATGTCTTTTGGTTTTCTTTATAAGCTTTCTGCCTTATCTTTTTCGTGAGCGTTGTATCTTCGGTTTTGTCTTGATCGTACCCTTTTCTTTCAAGGCTGCTAGCTATATTATCCTTGTTATATATGTATGTATTTTATTTTTAGAGGTCGTAGCGCTTTGCCACCTTTGATTTACGTCTTAGGCGTAAAGCTCTGTGTGATAGGGTGTACATATCCTCTCCTTGTCATTCTTGATGTAAATTTTATCCTTTCCCTCATGAGCAAAGTAATCCTTCAAGGCTTTCTTAGATGCATCTATAGTGTCATACATTTGTCCAACTTTAAACTTAACTTTTCCATAAGCACAATTGTAAATCCTGAAAAGTTTATAAATAATTAGCTAATAAATTAATTACTATTCAAATAAATTAAAAAATTAAATTTTATATTTTAGAAAAGTAGAAATATTAAAAATATGAATTTTGACACTAATTTTAAAAATTTTGGTCCAAAGTTGGGCCAACAGACTAAACCAGTTGAATCGGGCCCAAGACCTAATATATAAGCAACCAAAATAAGCTTTCTTCCCTTCCATTCAACACATTCACGCTGAAATAGGGGGCAAGGGAATAACACAATAACTAAAACCCTAAACCCTAAATCTTCTCTTGATCATATCTTTCAATTCGGAACTCCGATTGACGAGTTGTATGTTGCCACGCGTTTGTCTCGGAGTTCTCTTTAATTCTATCTGAACAAAGTGGTAAAAAAGTTTATATTTTGTGCCAAGTTTCTTTTTCCATTCTGAATTTGCGTTTTAGTTATGAGTATTGAGTGATTTTGATGATTTTGGTGGTTTAGGTGCAATCTAACATTGGATAATTGTTGGATTCTACTCCAATAATCAATGGGTAAGGTAACAAAACTCTAAACCCTTGTGGTTTGTCCAATTTGGTATGCCATAGTACTAATTGGAGAAGTGGAAGCTTGAGGAATGGAGAAATTTGAGGTGTTTTAGGCTTAGAGAGGAATTGACCAAGGTATAGTTTTGGTTTCTCAAAGTTAATATATAATGTCATGTGAAAATTTAGGCTAGTTGGCTATAGGATAAATTAAATTATATAGATTGAGGATTAGTGATTTTGTTGGAAATTATTAAATGAATTGGTTGGTTTGATAGAGTATATGTGGTGTATGTATATAGTGCGAAATGTTGATGAATGATATTGGATTTGGTGAGGTATCATGAAAGAAATTTTGGAATAGATTGAAGGAATTGTATGTTAATATGTTGTAGTATGAATGGAGAGTGTAAGAAATATGGTTTGGATAGGTTTGGTGCTGTTTTGGTTGTGGAACAAAAGATTTTTGTTTTGAGGTTTTCACCTTTTTGGTAAAAATCGACTTTTGACTAACTTCGACGAGTCATAACTTGACTTCCAAACCACCAAATTTTATGAAACTTGTTTATAATGAAAATTCGATCCATGGAGTTTATGACATTTGAGGAATGGACTAAAAATGATTATTAACGAAAAAGTTATGCGGGTTCGAAGTTTGGTACAAAAATCTTATTATTGAGCCTTAACAGCTTTTTGGGGAAAAGGGGGTGCATGCATACGCGACATGCCATGCGACGCGAGGATTACTCACTATTTTGTGATCTCGCGTACGTGGACATGTCATGCGTACGTGACTTTGTTAAAAATCATGGCATTGATGAGCTTTGGAGATGAATCTTTCCATCTCCCATGACTCGGAGGTGGAAGCTTTTGTCTTCCCTTTCCCTTTTCTAGAGGATTCTCCGGTCTTGGGTGCCATCAATGGTAATGGAGAAACAAAAAGCTTATGCTTTTACCACACCAAACTTAGAATATTGCTCGCCCTCGAGCAAGAGAAGAAAGAATAGATGAAGAAGAAGAAGAAAATATGGAGGAGAGGAGGGAGAGGTGTATTCGGCCAAGAAGGGGAAAAGAGGGTTGTGTTGTGTGAAAATGAGGAAGAATGAAGGGCTTTATATAGGGAGGGGAGGGGGTTAGTTTTGGCCATATAGGGTGGGTTTGGGTGGGAAATTGATTTTGAATTTTGAAGGTAGGTGGAGTTTATGAGGTAGGTTTATGGGGAAGAGAGGATGAACATTGAGAAGAGGGAAGAGAGTGATTGGTGGTAGGTGGGGATCCTGTGGGGTCCACAGATGCTGAGTTGATCCTGTGGGGTCCACAGATCCTGAGGTGTCAAGGATTTGCATCCCTGCACCAATTAGGCATGTAAAATGCCTTTGCATGCAATTCTGGCGTTGAACGCCAGCTTCATGCTTGTTTCTGGCGTTCAGCGCCAGCTTTCCTCAGTGTGCATTCCTGGCGTCTGAACGCTAGGATGCTGCTTGTTTTGGGCGTTCAATTCCAGATCCATGCTCTGTTCTGGCGTTGAACGCCAGCCAGATGCTCCTTACTGGCGTTTAAACGCCAGTAAGCCCTTCCTCCAGGGTGTGATTTTTCTTCTGCTGTTTTTGATTCTATTTTTGATTTTTCTATTTATTTTGTGACTCCATATGATCATGAACTTAATAAAACATGAAAGAACAATAAAATAAAAATAAAATTAGATAAATAAAAATTGGGTTGCCTCCCAACAAGTGCTTCTTTAATGTGGGTCTTCCAAGGATGATGGATTCATCTTCATCCTTCCCAGTATCTAGAATTATGAAATCAGCAGGGATGTAAAGGCCTTCAACCTTTACTAATATGTCATCTACTTGTCCATAAGCCTGTTTTCTGGAATTGTCTGCCATCTCTAATGAGATTTTAGCAACTTGTACCTCAAAGATTCTCAGTTTCTCCATTACAGAGAGTGGCATGAGGTTTATCCCTGACCCAAGGTCGCATAGAGCCTTCTCAAAGGTCATGGTGCCTATGGTACAAGGTATTAGGAACTTTCCAGGATCCTGTTTCTTCTGAGGCAATCTCAGTTGATCCAATGCATTTAGTTCATTGGTGAACAGAGGAGGTTCATCTCCCCAAGTCTCACTACCAAATAAATTGGCATTCAGCTTCATGATTGCACCAAGGAACTTGGCAACTTGCTCTTCAGTAACATCCTCATTCTCTTCAGAAGAAGAATACTCATCAGAGCTCATGAAGGGTGTAAGGAGGTTTAATGGAATCTCTATGGTCTCTAGATGAGCCTCAGAGTCCTTTGGTTTCTCAAAGGGAAACTCCTTGTTGATCACTGGATGTCCCAGGAGGTCTTCCTCCTTGGGATTCACGTCCTCCCCTTCCTCCTTGGATTCGGCCATGATGGTTATATCAATGGCCTTGCACTCTTCTTTTGGATTTTCTTCTGTATTGCTTGGGAGAGCACTAGGAGGGGTTTCAGTGATCTTCTTACTCAGCTGGCCCACTTGTGCCTCCAAATTTCTAATGGAGGACCTTGTTTCATTCATGAAACTCAGAGTGGCCTTAGATAGATCAGAGACTAAGTTTGCTAAGTTAGATGGATTCTGCTCAGAATTCTCTGTTTGTTGCTAAGTGGATGATGGAAAAGGTTTACTACTGTTAAACCTGTTTCTTCCACCATTATTAAAGCCTTGTTGAGGCTTTTGTTGATCCTTCCATGAGAGATTTGGGTGATTTCTCCATGAGGGGTTATAGGTGTTTCCATATGGTTCACCCATGTAGTTCACCTCTGCTATTGCAGGGTTCTCAGGATCGGAAATAACTTGGCTAAGAAAGCCGTGACCAGCTTATCCCAAGAGTTCAGGCTATCTTTAGGTTGAGAATCCAACCATATTTTAGCTCTGTCTCTTACAGCAAACGGGAAAAGCATGAGCCTGTAGACTTCAGGATCTACTCCATTAGTCTTAACAGTATCACAGATCTGCAAGAATTCAGTTAAGAACTGAAAAGAATCTTCATATGGAAGTCCATGAAACTTGCAGTTTTGCTGCATCAGAGAAACTAATTGAGGTTTCAGCTCAAAATTGTTTGCTCCAATGGTAGGGATGGAGATGCTTCTTCCATGTAAATTGGAATTAGGTGCAGTAAAGTCACCAAGCATCCTCCTTGCATTATTATTATTATTTTTGGCTACCATCTCCTCTTCCTGTTCGAAAATTTCTGTAAGGTTATCTCTGGGTTGTTGTATTTTAGCTTCTCTTAGTTTCCTCTTCAGAGTCCTTTCAGGTTCAGGGTCTGCTTCAACAAGAATGTTCTTGTCCTTGCTCCTGCTCATATGAAAAAGAAGGGAACAGAAAAATAATAATAATAGGGATCCTTTTTACCCAGGTATAGAGGTTCCCCTATGTGAGTAGAAGAAGAAAAGAATGTAATGTAAGGAAGGGAAGAAGAGAAAATTCGAACACAGATGGAAGAGGGGGTTCGAATTTGGGTGAGATGAAGTGTTAGTAGATGAATAAATAAATAGAAGGAGATGAGAGAGAAAGAAGATTTTCAAAAATAAAATTTTGAAAAGGGTTAGTGATTTTCGAAAATTAGGAAAAAATTAAAATTAAAATTAAAAATTGAAACAATTAGTTAATTAAAAAGAATTTTTGAAAAAGAGGGAAGAGATTTTCGAAAATTAGAGAGAGAGAGTTAGTTAGGTAGTTTTGAAAAAGATAAAAAACAAACAAAAAGTCAATTAGTTAATTGAAAAAGATTTGAAAATCAATTTTGAAAAGATAAGAAGATAAGAAGTTAGAAAAGATATTTTTAAAATCAAATTTTTGAAAAAGATATGTTTTAAAAAGATATGATTAAAAAGATAAGATAAAAAGATATTTTTGAAAAGATATGATTGAAATTAGTTTTGAAAAAGATTTGATTTTTAAAATCACAATTAATGACTTGATTCACAAGAAGTCACAAGATATGATTCTAAAACTTAAAGTTTGAATCTTTCTTAATAAGTAAGTAACAAACTTGAAATTTTTGAATCAAAACATTAATTATTGATAATATTTTCGAAAATAAATAAGAAAAATGAAAAAGATTTGATTTTTGAAAAAGATTTTGAAAAAGATAAGATTTTTAAATTGAAAATTTGATTTGACTCATAAGAAACAACTAAATTTTAAAAATTTTTGAAAGAGTCAATCCAAATTTTCGAAATTTTAAGAGAGAAAAAGAGAAAGATATTTTTTTGATTTTTTGAATTTTTAATGATGAAAGAGAAAAACATGAAAAAGACTGAATGCATGAAAATTTTGGATCAAAACATGTGATGCATGCAAGAACACTATGAATGTCAAGATGAACACCAAGAACACATAGAAATACTTATGTAAATCATTGGTGAGAATTTCAGATAAGCGTATAGAGATGCTTTCGTTCTTCTGAATCTCTACTTTCCCGCTGTCTTCCTCCAATCAGTCTTACTCATTTCCATGGCAAGCTTTATGTAAGGGCATCACCGTTGTCAATGGCTACATCCCATCCTCTTGTGAAAAAGATCCAAATGCTCTGTCACAGCACGGCTAATCATCGGAGGTTCTCGATCATACTGGAATAGGATTCACCCTCCTTTTGCGTCTGTCACTACGCCCAGCACTCGCGAGTTTGAAGTTCGTCACAGTCATTCAATCCTTGAATCCTACTCGGAATACCACAGACAAGGATTAGACTTTCCGGACTCTCATGAATGCCGCCATCAATCTAGCTTATACCACGAAGATTCTGATTAAGAGATCCAAGAGATATTCATTCAATCTAAGGTGGAACGGAAGTGGTTGTCAGGCACGCGTTTGTAGGGGAATGATGATGATTGTCACGTTCATCACATTTATATTGAAGTGCGAATGAATATCTTAGAAGCGGAATAAGTTGAATTGAATAGAGAAACAGTAGTACTTTGCATTAATTCATGAGGAACAGTAGAGCTCCACACCTTAATCTATGGAGTGCAGAAACTCTACCGTTTAAAAATACATAAGTGATAATGGTTCAGGCATGGCCGAATAGCCAGCCCCCATGATCTAAGAACTAGACGTCCCAAGATGTCTAATACAATAGTAAAAAGTCCTATTTATACTAAACTAGTTACTAGGGTTTACAAAAGTAAGTAATTGATGTATAAATCCACTTCCAGGGTCCACTTGGTGTGTGCTTGGGCTGAGCTTGAAGTTTACACATGCAGAGGTCATTCTTGGAGTTGAACGCCAGTTTGTAACGTGTTTCTGGCGTTCAACTCTGGTTCGTGATGTGTTTCTGGCGTTTAAATCCGGACTGCAGCGTAGAACTGGCGTTCAACGCCCTTTTGTGTCGTCTAAAATCGGCCAAAGTATGGACTATTATATATTACTGAAAAGCGCTGGATGTCTACTTTCCAACGCAATTAGAAGCGCGCCATTTTGAGTTCTGTAGCTCTAGAAAATCCACTGAGTGTAGGGAGGTCAGAATCCAACAGCATCAGCAGTCCTTCTTCAACCTCTGAATCTGATTTTTGCTCAAGTCCCTCAATTTCAGCCAGAAAATACCTGAAATCACAGAAAAACACACAAACTCATAGTAAAGTCCAGAAATGTGAGTTTAACATAAAAACTAATAAAAACATCCCTAAAAGTAACTAGATCCTACTAAAAACATACTAAAAACAATGCCAAAAAGCGTATAAATTATCCGCTCATCAGGCATGCATACGCAGGAACGTGCATGTGTACGCGAGATTTAGCTGCTGTCCACAAGACTCGCGTACGCACGAGGGTCACGCGTACGCGAAGATGTAAACTTTGAATGTCCACGTACGCGAAACCTCTGTTTTGGCTGAAAATGATATTTTTGAATGTTTGAACAATCCTCTAGTTTTTCAAACCTCTATAACTACTAAATGGAGATTCCCTAGTTAATGTTTAGGCGTTTAGGGTGAGCGAGAGTGTACTGATAAGATAAAAGAGGTCATTTCTATTTTGTGTTTAGAGCATGTGACTTAGGGTTGTAGAGTGTTGTAGGTTGATTAACAGAAGTGATTTTGCGAAGTGTTTTGAGTTAATTAACGAGAACATATCAGAGTATAGAGAAGATAGGGTTTCATAAATATATTTTTAATATTATAAAACTGATTTTTAAAGGAATAATTTTTCATCTGAGCACTCTTTCTTAAAAGTGCAACCCCAGGAGATGGTGGAAGGTGAGGATCCCCTTCTTTGTTCCTCCTAGTATTGTAAAATTGCCTCCAACGAGATGGTGGGAGATTAGGATCCCATCCTTTGTTCCTCCTGTACATATGAGAACGTACCTCCTGGGTAGACGCAAGGGTTGTGGTTTCGCCCACTTGCTCTAGGTTAGTTGGTATTGAGGCTCCCTGGGTAGATGCAAGGGTGTGGTTCTCCCCATTTGCTCCGGATTATGATAATTTGAGCTTCTTAGGTAGTAGCAAGGGTTGTGATTCGCCCCACTTGCTCTAGGATGGAAATTATAAATTATTTACATCTCATTCCTTTGACCCTGTATCGTAAGTGTGGCCGAACACTTATACCTTTCCGGATGAGCTCTCCCCCATGGATATATATAGAACCGCTTAGGCCAGGATTTTTATTCCTTTGGGCCCTCCTATTCACTGATGCTCAAAGCCTTGGATCCTTTTTATTTTCCCCTTGCCTTTTGGTTTAAAGGGTTATTGGCTTTTTCTGCTTGCTTTTTTCTTTTTTTTTCACATATATATATATATATATATATTCAATGATTATGATTTTTTAGCTTGGGGTTGCACGCACGTAAGGACTGTGCAGGGTTAGCTATCAAACATGTCGAGTTTGGCTGGATAACCGACAGATGAGATTCATCGGCCATAGGGCAGACATGCATCTTGTACATTTGTATAATTTGTTTGAGTATGCATACTTGGGTTTGCCTAATTGACTAGTCATGCTTATCTGCTATTTGGCCTACTTACTGTAATTGCATCATATTTGTGTTTTCTTTGTCTGAATTGTGTGTCTTTGCAACTGAGAGATCCTTCATGCTGCCGAAGGTGACACTGAGGGTAGTTCTACTGGTGAATAGGAGATTTGGTGAGACAGAAGGTGCTGAGTTAGATTAGAATCAAAATTCCCTTAGATAGATTACTGATATTACTAGTTTAGAATAAGATTTAAGTTTGAATCTGAGTGACGAAGTTTTAAGAATGCATCTGGCTTTCCTGGGACCTTATATATTATCTATGTGGGCACCTTTACCATTTTTCCATACATGTTATTTTTCAGATGCAGGACGTGAAGCACCTCGTTAAGCGCGTTAGATGACTCTTTCAGAAGCAAAGATCTACTTTGTGGGGATTTTATATTATGTACTTAGCGTATATATATATATATGTATGTATGTATGTATGTATGTATGTATAGTCTCTACTGTTGTATAAAACGTGTATTTGTCCCTCCTAGAGGTTGAATTTGTTGTATCTATCTTTTGGGTTGTATATATATATTCTGACCGGCCTTTGTTTTGCAGGTTGAGTCTATAACTTGATTATTCTCAGCAATTGGAATTCTATATATATCTATCTTTTGGTTTTCTGTATAAGCTTTCTGCCTTATCATTTTTCGTGAGCATTGCATCTTCGATTTTGTTTGGATTGTACCCCCTTTCTTTTAAGGCTCCTAGATATATTATCCTTGTTATATATGTATGTATTTTATTTTTCGAGGTCGTAGCGCTTTGTCACCTTTGATTTATGTCCTAGGCGTAAGGCTCTGTGTGGTAGGGTATTACAACAATCTTCATTAAATGAATCATAGTATGTTCCTCCTTCATTATCACTTGAGATTGGACTATTTAAAGCCTCACTCTCATACTCATGAGGCTTGTCAAAGTCAGAATTCACTTCGTCAATAATTGTTTGCATTAGGTGTGGCACTTAGGCCTGTTTCATGTAAACCCAGTCCATCACTGTTTTCCCTTCCAACCAGTCTCAACTCCTTGCCCATTACTTCCTTGTCCATCCCAACCATCGCTAAGGATATGATTTCTCTTAACACCAGATACCTCCTTGCAGCAATGTTTTTGGCAATCCTTGATACAACACTTTTTTTTTTTTTGGGTTTCTGGCTATTGATCTTCTTCCTAGGTGTAACAATTTTTTTTGGATCTAGGCTAATACCTTTCTTCCTGGGTGGCCCGGTCTTATGTTTCTTTTTCTTAGCCTTCTCCCTCCTAGGCACACTCTTATCACTGCTACTGTCATCAAAAGCAGAAAATGGAGACTTACATGTTTCACCTTCTACACTCTCATATCCATCATCATCATCATCAGATGATGATGATGATGATAATGACACACTTAATTCAATTGGACTTTCATGATAACCATCACTAATCATTTTTGGTACATCTACAACATGCTCAAAATAGATATAAAACTCATCATTCTCTCTATTCTTCATCTTGATAACCCTCATTTTATTTATCTCACAATCACCCTTAATGGCATAAAGCCCAGATTTTATGTTAGTGACACTAACATCTAACCAGTACATCTCCTTGTACCCCTCACCCCAGCTCTTTAAATAATGTCACTAAGTAAATAAAAAAATTCACATAATCCAAGTCTAATAATAGAAACTTTTTTACTGACGATGTACATACATAAGGAATCCATCACTGTCTTTTAAAATTTCCCCTATGGTGAAACACAGTTACAACAAGAAATTCAGACATCTATAAAATGTAAAAAACATATATTTATCAAACATTATACAATAAATTAACTAGTTTTTACAACTCAGAATGCAATAGCAATAAAAAAAAATTTATTTTTCAAATGTTAAATGTACTTGTTCACAATCAACAATGCATGTTTGATTTTAATATTCTCTATCCTGTTGTTTATGTCTCTTTCATAGTGGATCACTCCTACAGACTCAGGACCACAAAAAAGCTCAAGAATTTGATTTTTATGAATAAAAAAAGAACATAACTAACTTACCTCAACTATGTCCCACCACCAATGCCGTCTCAACTTCCGTCAACAATACCGTCAGTAGCATCGTCAGCAATACCGTCAGCAAAACCTCCAACACCACGCAACTTCAACAGCTCGAGAGGGAGAAGACCAATGGGTGCTAGAGTTTGATGGTAATTAATTATTGTGAATGACTAATGGGTTAAAATGAATCCTCTTCTCCTTTTTAGAAGTGAGATGTGTTCATCACAAGGAATACGACGTTGTTTTGGCCACGCTAGCATGGACAAATTAGTTCCCATTCAATTCAAAGTTATTAACTCAAGAGATTGGGCACCTCATTCTCTTAATATCTATGTAGACATTTTCTGTTAGCTTTTAACGTTGCGCTACAAAAAAGTGCCGGAATAGCGACCGAAAAAATTGGTTGGTAATAGCAACCGATTTAGCGACCGATACAGAATTTTCAGGACCAAATCAATATTGGTCGCTAAATTACATTCAGCGGCCGATTTTAGCGACCAATAAATTCGGTCGCTAATAGCAACTGAATTAGCGATCGATAAATTTTAAATACAACCAAAATAAAATCGATCACTAAAATCGGTTGCTATTTTTTATTTAGCGACCGATTTAGCAACCAAAACAGAAATAATGTCTTTGGAACTGTTGGTCACAAAAGCAGTCGCTATTTTTTATTTTAGCAACCGATTTTGCAACTGATAGTGGAATAGGGTGAACAACTGTTTAGTCGCTAATTTAGTCGCTAAATTACTAGTCGCTAAATCGGTTGTTAATTGTTAATTTAGCGACTGATTTTAGTGACTAATATAATCAGTCACTAATAGCCACCGAATTAGTGACCGACTAGTTTTATACAATTAGAATATAAATGGTCGCTAAAATCAGTCGCTATGTTTTAATTTAGCGACCGAATTAGCAACCAAAACAAAGGAAAGAATGTTCTTGGGACTCTTGGTCACAAAATTGGTCGCTATTTTTTAGTTTAGCGATCGATTTTGCAACCGATCCATAGATAAATAGAATAACGTGGTTGGTTTCTAATTCGGTCACTAAAATTGTGGTCACTAAATCGGTTGCTAATTTTAAAATTAGTAAACTAATCAGTCACAAAAGTGGTCGCTAAGTTAAAAAAAAAGATATTATCTAAATTAACCTCACTAACCCTGACTCACCCACACCATTCTCATCTTCTCCGATCAGAAACTGTCATCCGTCTTCTGCGTGCGTTGTCGTCTCCTTCGTTGCCATCTTTCATCCACTATTCTCTCTTTCTTTTTGACTTATCAAATTCTTTTTCTAATTATCGCTTTTCGTCGTTTGCATTGTTCTTTATTTATTTGTTTGTAGCCTTCGAATAGAATAAGCAATGTGCTCCATGGAGGCCAGCTCACGGAGGAAGAAGCTCAGGCTCTTTCAAAGTGGTAAATAAAAATGCTCTTCTCTCAAATCAGATCTGTTCTCAGGTTTTTTTGTTCTCTATTTTTTATTTTTTCGTTCTCTGATCTGATTCGTATATGTTGCTTTTTCTGCATCTATCTATTTTTGGAAATAGAAAAAATTAAAAGAAAAGTGAAAACTCGTAGGAGCTAAGCCAGGATTTTTTTTTAAAACAAAAAATGCATTGCTTTTTAGCCTGAATTTCTGTGTGACGAAGATGATGAAGAGATAAATTAATGCCTTGCAAAATGTTTGTTTATTATCTTAAAGCTTTGGTTAAGGGAACCTTGATATTTTTAATAAATTAAACTTATCTTCTTCTTTTTTCTACATACTTTGGTGTTTTCAAGGTTTAGCTATGATAGAACACCGAAAGGTTTTTTAACTCCTTGTGCATATGTGCTGCAGTATATAATTCAGGAACTGCAATCTGATTTGTGTCATGAAAAATGGCGATATTGTCCTAATTTGAGTTATTGTTTTGTCCTAATTTTAATTTCAGTTACAGTTACAGTTTCTTCCATTCGTAACTAGTTTCAGAGTTCAGCCTTAATAACTGCTTTGTCCATTTCCTTCATTTCCCTTTCTTTCAGTTTGCTACTGTGTCGGGTACTTTAAACATGTCTTTTTCTTCATGTTCTTCCTCTTTTGGTTATTTTTATCGATTAATTAATTTCTACAATGCTTATGTCAATGTTAAAGTTGTAATTTTTTTTCATTTTTTTGAAGATCCGGTACCAGCTTTAACGAGAAAACACTCATTATTTGAAATTTCATATGCATTCACTCGTACACTGTATTCGCCTACTAGAAAATGTGTTTTCGATAAGATCACATTTGCTTGATGCCATTGATCATTTTACGAGTTTTAATAAGTTTGATCAATTTGATTAATTTTGAATTATATATTTGTTCATAGGTTTTCTTGTGCCTTATTTTGGTGGAATAATCTAATTGTCGTTTCTATGATGCTTGAAGGAACTATTCAGTGAATTTTTCATCTTGATGTTAATTTGTGCATATTTTTTATTGTAACTAATGTGTTTGATTATAAGTAATGTGTTTGATTTTGCAGACATTTAATGAAAAAAATGGAAAAAGTTTAATAGTGAAAAAGTTGCTTTTCTGGCATATGCACGAATTCAAGAAAAAGCTACACTGATGAACCACTTCCAGAATTCAAGTCTGATGAATGAATATGAGCGGTGCCGCCCAGTCGTCTTCCATTCACAGGATCCTGATGGTAGTGATAAGGTTTCTGGTACCTTCAATTTTATGATTGTATTTCAGGCTGAACATAATATTCTTATGCATCCATTTCATATGTTAGGCGTAGCTGGTGTATTCGGCGGCTCCCTATTCAGTGCAATGCACGGTTCCTTGGTAACTTCTAGTTTAATTAGGGAAACCACAGAAAATGAATCTGCTAATGAAGGTTACAGATTCGGTCAAGAGGAAGAAACCTATAATATTGTCCTAGAATATAACTAGAAATTGTTACAGAAATAATATCTATCGGGTATCTTATCCGTATTCCGCATATCTATCATTGATGCATGGAGGATCATACAAAGATTTATTTGTAAAATAATGTCCTAACTAATGTGTATTTTTAGATCATACAAGTGATTCGACCTTGGAGATAAAATAACATTTACCAGATGTAGAGTTACATGTATATTTATTTATTTTGCCAGGAAGCTTTCAAAAAAAAAAAAAGCTCTAAGTATTTAAAATGAATTATATTAATTTTATTTTATTTTTTAATCTGATTTTATTTGATTCAAATAATTGTAATTTGTGTAGTATCAATTTGAATTTATTTTTGATGGCCTAAATATAAAAATTTAGTAAAAATGATAATTAAAAAATTAGGATCAGCTATGAAAATTTAGTCATTAAAATGCTTAGTTGTTAACTAGCAATCGATTTAGCGACTGAAATGTTGGTTGCTAAAATACAGGTCCACACTTAGCGATCAAATTAGAGACTGAAATGTTGGTCACAAATTAGCGACTGATTTAGCAATCGAAATAACGGTCGCGAATTGGAGACCGAAACACTGGTCGCAAATTAACGACCGATTTAGCGACTGAAAAGTTGGCGGCTATTTAGTGATCGATTTACTCAGAGATCGATT
Source organism: Arachis ipaensis (assembly GCF_000816755.2). NCBI lineage: Eukaryota > Viridiplantae > Streptophyta > Magnoliopsida > Fabales > Fabaceae > Arachis > Arachis ipaensis. Next base: position 25,891,440 of record NC_029793.2, read on the forward strand.
TTGTTAGCGACTGATACTCTTTAGTGAGGGTTTGGTGGCCTTGTTAACAAATCGGTCGCTAATTTTTAGTGACCGAAGTTGGTCACTATTTTTTAATTAGCGATCATGGTTTTAGTGACCACCCAAATCGGTTGTTAAATCGGTCACTATTCCAATAATTTCTTGTAGTGTTGAACTCGATGGAAAGATTATGTTGTCCCAAAATTTATAAAGATAGAGACCAATTTAAAATTTTTAAATTCTCAAATATTACGTTGTCTCTCAAAATAAAAGTTGGAGATCGAAGTGAATGTTTACACCCAAAGAATTAAGAAGGAAGAGGTTATGGGGTGCTTGTCTTGACCCATACGTTTCAAAACTCAAAAGTCATAGCCATCCTTAATCAATACTCCATCTGTCCATCTTAATCAATACTCCATCTGTCTATCAAGTGTACAATCAGTTTGGTGTATATTGCGTTCACTTTTGGAATCAAAAAATAAGAGAATATATAAATGGAAATTAGAGTGAGTTATACAATCTAGACCTATCCATAACGCGAATGACTTTTTGGAGCATAATTGGGTTGGATTGCAAATGAACGGTTCGGTATAGTCAATTTTATTTTAAAATTCGAAAATCATTTTAAATTTTCTAATAAAAAGAAATAATAAAACATCTGAAACGTAACAAAATGAAACATCCAAAACCTAGTAAACATGAGATATCCAAAATCTTTTTAAAATATTTTTAGAGGAAACGTCAATTCAAATTATCATTTAAATATCCAAAACCTAAATGAAAAAAATTCAATATCCAAAAAAATGTAAAACTAAATAATAAATTTATAATAAACATCCAAAATCATTGTAAAATTATTTTTCAAAATTTATTTTAAAAATCCCTAGTAAAAAGAAACATCCGAAACGTAATAAAAAGAAACATCTAAAACCTAACAAAAACGAGATATTCAAAATCATTTAAAAAATTTCAAAACATAGCAAAACGAAATATAAAAAATTGAGAAAAGAACATTCAAACACTAGAAACATCTAAAACTATTAAAAAAGTCATTCAAAACCTAAAAAAAAGAAACATCCAAAACATAAAAAAAAATCCAAAATTAGTAAAAAGAATCGTCCAAAACCGAAAAGAAGAGTTGCTTTTCTTTCTCATCGTTTCATCACGAGACCTTGGGTGCGGCAACAGCAGCGGACGTGTGGCGGTCTCCTCGGTAGGGGTGATATGCAACCTTCTTCTGCTTTTGACTGAGTGCAGCATCGCACCTTCGCGGTGGATGATCTGCGACGATGGGTGGCTTCAGGTAGATGATTTGTGGTAGTAGGTGGCGTGGAGGATGGATATGTCGGGTCACACGATGGTCAGTCTTAGTCCCTGATTTGCAGCAGCGTCACGGTGTCATGTCCACATCCTTCTTCTGCTTCCAAACAAGTGGGTGTTGCGACTGAGTTGCAACGACGGTGGCAGAAGGTCGGCCGGCAGCACGTGCAGCGGCGCAAGTAGTGTGTCCTCAACAGTTGTGGCTATTGAGAGAGTAAAAGTGATTATTTTCTTAATTGTGAATGAGAAAGAGATTGAAATTAAGGTAATTTTTAGGTGCTATTTGAAATTAATTTTTTTTATAGTTAAATGTAGTTGGCTGTGTTGTAAAATAAATAAATAAATAAATAAGGAAGAGAAAATAAATATAAAATAAAGATATGTAAATAAATAAATCTAGTATTAATGTTTATCATAATTAATATCTCAATATAATATAAGTGATTCATATATATATTACTAATATATGTAGTAACGTTTATATAAAAGAGAGAGAAAATTGTTTATATATTATCGTAGCATGTAAAAAAAAGAGAAGAGTGCTTTGTTATTATTGTGTCTATTGTCAGAGGCTTAAATCTCTATTTATACATGCACTAAGCCTTGCTTTCTCAAAGTTCATTAATCAGAAACTAAAGTCTCTTTCATCGAGAAACTGAGCCGATCAAGTATTAATGGGCATCCAACTCATCTCTCATCCTTATCACAACACTCCTCCTTGGATGACCATTTAAGATTATGCCTTATTAAAACCTTACTAAAGAAAAACCCAATGGAACAAAATTTTAGTGAAGAAAAAAGAGTGTAATATCCTTTATGATGGGAAATGCCTCGTTAAAAACCTTGTCAAGAAAAACCCAATGGGGAGAAAAACATTACCAAGAAAAAAGAGTACAGTCTTCCCCTTTTGCCGACATTATTTTATATCTCGAAATCGGCGCATCCCAATCTGATGTATCAATCTTTCAAAGGAGGATTTTGGAAGTGACTTTGTGAATAAGTCTGCCATATTAACGCTTGAGCGGATCTGTTGGACATCAATTATTCCTTGGTTTTGAAGATCATGAGTGAAGAAGAATTTGGGAGAAATATGCTTTGTTCTATCACCTTTGATGTATCCACCCTTAAGTTGAGCAATGCATGCTGTGTTATCTTCAAGTAGAACAGTTGGAGCTATATTATGATCAATTAGTCCACATGATGACATAATATATTGGATTAAACTCCTGATTTAAAAACACTCGCGACTAGCTTCATGTATCGCTAGTATTTCTGCATGATTAGAGGATATTGCTGCAATCGTCTGTTTCGTAGACTTCCATGATATAGCTGTACCACCATATGTGAACAGGTATCCTGTTTGAGATCTCCCTTTGTGTGGATCAAACAAGTATCCAGCATCTGCATAGCCAACTAATTGTGACTTTGATTCATATGGATAAAGCAAACCCATATCAACTGTTCCATGAATATATCCAAAAATTTGTTTGATTCCATTCCAATGTCTTCTGGTTAGAGATGAACTATATCTTGCTAGTAAATTCACCGCAAATGATATGTCAAGTCGAGTATTATTAACAAGGTACATTAATGCTCCAATGGCATTGAGATATGGTACTTTAGGACTAAGGATATCTTCATTTTCTTCTTTAGGATGGAATTGATCATTTTCCACATTTAGAGACCTTACAATCATTGGGGTACTTAATGGATGTGGCTTATCCATATAAAATCCATTCAAGATCTTTTCTGTGTATGTTGTTTGATGAATAAAGATCCCATTTTTTGTATGCTCGATTTGCATACTGAGACAAATTTTAGTCTTTCCAAGATTTTTCATCTCAAACTCTTCTTTTATAGCTTTTATAATTGTTGGAATCTATTCAGGGGTTCCAATGATATTTAAATCATCAACATACACAGCAATTATAATGAATCTAGATGCAGATTTTCTTATGAAAACACATGGGCAGATATCATCATTCTTAAATCCATTTTTGGCCAGATACTCAGTAAGACAATTATACCACATTCGTCTAGATTACTTTAGATCATATAAAGATCATTGCAATTTGGTTGAGTATAACCCTTGTGAACATTCATTGGATGATCTAGATATCTTTAATCCTTCAGGAACTTTCATATAGATATCACGATCTAATGATCCGTATAAGTAGGTTGTTACCACATCTATTAAATGCATATGTAGTTTATGGTATGCGGATAAACTGACCAAATAATGCAATATTATTGCATGCACTACAGGAAAATATATTTCTTCATAATTTATACCAGGCCTTTGTGAAAAACCTTGTGCCACAAGTCAAGCTTTGTAGCATACAACTTCAGTTTTCTGATTTTGTTTTCTCATAAATACCCATCTGTATCAACAAGTTTTACATCTTCTGGTGTACGGACTATAGGCCCAAAGACTTCACGTTTTGCAAGTGAGTCTAACTTAGCCTTCATAGCTTCTTTCCATTTTGGCCAATCATTCCTTTGTCGACATTCTTCGACTATTCTTGGCTCAAGATCCTTACTTTCATGCATGATATTTAATGCCACATTATATGTAAATATTTCATTGACAATTGTCTTATTTCGATCCCATTTTTCTCTTGTAAAGACATAATTTATCGAGATCTCATCATTTTCACAATTTTCAGGTACCTAAACGTCTTCTAGCGTCAAAACTATATCAGAATTTTGGACAATTGCAGGTGTCTTTACTATGTCTTTATCTTTTTCAATAAGAATAGTATTTACCTCTTTTCTTTTTTGAGAATTTTTGTCTTTGGAACCGACAGGCCTACTAGTGAGGAATTTATAACCCATAAACTAATCGGCAAGTGCACCGGGTCGTACCAAGTAGTACCTCAAGTGAATGAGGGTCGATCCCACGAGGATTGATGGACTAAGCCACAATGATTGCGTGATTTACTTAGTTAGACAGACAGAAAATAGTATTTGGGTCTCAATTGCATTAAAACAGTAAATTTAGAAATCAAAAAGTAACCAGTAAATGGAATGTGAAATATACAGAAGAAAACAGTTAAGGTTTCAGAGATATTTATTTTTCGGATTAACTTTTCCTACCAACTTTTTTAATCATGCAAGATTCAATTCATGACAAACTATATGTGACTAAACCCTAGTTCCTTAGACCTTTTTAGTCTCCTCTAACCTTCATCAACCGCCAATTCTTTGGTCACTTGATTCCAATTAGAGGGTTAAGTTTAATTCTAGTTTATATACCACAGAAATCCTAATTAGTCAAATATAAGAGAATTATATGTCACGTATCCCGTTAAATCCAGATAATTAGAAATTTAGGAGAAATTACTTTCAAGCTGTTGTTCAAGCAAAGAGCTTTTCCAAGTTTTACAAGAAATCAATTAGAACAAGGGTCATACTTCCGTTTCACCCAGATTCATAAGATAAAGAATGAAAACAATTCTTGAAATTGAAATCAATACATGAATTAAAATAGAACAGTAATAGTATTAATTTATAGAATAATAGTATTAATTTATAGAATAAACAGAGCTCCTAACCTTAACAGTGGAGGTTTAGTTGCTCATGGTTCGAGAGAAAACAAGGATTCTATAAAACTATAAAGTACGGAATGAGGTAAGAGAGAATAGCGAAGAGCCCGAAGGGCTGATTCTTTTCCCTTTTTATATCTAATCCTAATTAATGTAAAATATATTTTCTAAAACTAAATAATATCTCTTCCTATTTGTAAATAAAATAAATTTTTAATCAAAATTAATAAAATCTTCGTTGCCATCATCATTATAGACGCGGGGACCACTCCTTTCTCTTGAGCTGGCGCCTAACTTGGATAATCCCAAGTTAGGCGCTGCATTGGCAGCTTGATTATGTGCATTCCTTCATCCTGGTGCCTAACTTAGGAAATCCTAAGTTAGGTGCCACCATGGCCGTGTGTCATTTATAGAAAGTGTAGACTATTATATATCGTTGGAAAGCTCTGAAAGTTAGATTTTCAATACCACTAGAACCGCGTCAATTGGATCTTTGTAACTCAAGTTATTCCCATTGAAGTGCAAGGAGGTCAGAGTTGACAGCATCATTCACTTTCTTCTCTTTTTCTGCGAAAACTCCATTAAATCCAACCAAATGCTACTTGAAATAAACAGAATTGCACACAACTCAAAGTAGCATCCATAGTAGCTAAAATATATTTAAATCTTGATTAAACTTAACAATTCGAATGCAAATTCACTAGGAAAAGATAGAAAAGATGCTCACGCATCACAACATCAAACTTGAATTCTTACTTGTCCTCAAGCAACCAAAATTAATATAGGCTCAGGATGTGAATTTGCATGAGAAGTGAGTGTTCAATTAAGCTCCTGTGTCTTCTTAGAGTGGAGTTTATATACTGCAATTCTGAATAGTTTTGGCATCTCACTATCCTTCGAATCAAAGGAATGTCACTGTCATTTGGAATTAGATTCCGGATGATATTATGAATTCCCTGGCCTTTATACTTTGGCTTAATCCTTGAACACAGTAAATTTTATTTCATTCTCTTTTCTTTGATGCTTTTCACCTTGAGCCTAGCCGTGACTTTAAATGTTTTGTCTCAAGTTGCACTTGACACAAAAACACCACAAACACTTGACTGGGAAACTCTCTTTTGGTTCTAATTTTTCTTTCAGTTGCTCCCAGACAGTGGTGCTCAAAGCCTTTGGAATACTCTGTTAAATGCACTTGATCTCGACTCTTAGTGCTCTGTCTCAAGGATTACTTGGCACATTTACACCACAAACATATGACTAGGGAAATAACTCTTTGAGCTTTTAATCATGTCTGACCTCCCTAGTCATTGATGCTCATAGCCTTGGACCTTGCTTTTATTCTTCTTTTGTTGTTTCTTTTGCTTCGAGGATTAAGCTTTTATTTTCTTCAGAGAATTCATAATAGTTCTCTAAATTCTTGTTCCTCATACATCAACATCCTTTGATTCAAATTGAAATATGCACTGTTCATATCATGCATTCAGAATCTTAGATAATATCATCACATTTGCTATTCTTTGCAAATGTATAATCTTTTAAACTTCTAATTCACATTGCCCTGATCGAGAATCTAAATGCATCAAGGATGATGTATTCCAATTAAGTTCCTTTCAAGAAGCTTGTTCTCTCCCCCTAATGTTAAAAATTTTGATTCATCAAAATGACAGTCTGCAAATCGAGCTTTAAACACATTTCCAGTTTGTATTTCAAGATACCTTACTATAGATGGAGAATTATATCCAACATATATCCCCAATTTATTTGGGGTCCTATTTTGGTACGAGAAGGTGGTGTAATGAAAACATATATCGCACACCCAAATATTCTTAAATGGAAAATATTTGGCTGCTGGCCAAAAGCTAATTGCATAAGAAAGAACTGATGGTAACTTGTTGACCTCAAACGAATAAGTGCTGCGATAGGTAAAATAGCATGCCCCAAGTCAAGATTGGGAGATTTGTTCTCATAAGTAAGGGTCTAGCAATTAATTGGAGGCATTTAATAAGTGATTCTGCTAACCTATTTTGTGTGTGAACATGAGCTACTGGATGTTCAACGCTTATTCCGTTAGCCATACAATAAGCATTAAAGGATTGGGAAGTAAATTCACCAGCATTATCAAGACGAATTATTTTGATTGGATTTTTTGGAAAATGTGCTTTTAATCGAATAATTTGAGCAAGTAATCTCGCAAACGTCAGGTTGCGAGAAGACAATAAGCACACATGTGACCATTTCGAAGATGCGTCTATTAAGATCATAAAATATCTAAAAGATCCACATGATGGATGAATAGGTCCACATATATCGCTTGAATCCTTTCCAAGAATTCAGAGGACTCAAACCTAATCTTTACTGGTGATGGCCTTAAAATTAGCTTTCCTTGAGAACATGCAGCACAACAGAATTCACTAGATTTAAAAATCTTCTGGTTCTTTAGTGAATGTCCATAGGAGTTTTCAATAATTCTCCACATCATGGTTGTTCTCGGATGACCCAATCGATCATGCCAAATTATAAATTCATTTGGGCTAGTAAACTTCGGGTTTACACTGGCATGTGATTCAATTATACTAATTTTAGTATAATATAACTCAAACAAAAGTGAGGGTAACTTTTCTAATATAATCTTTTTATTTCAATCATGAGTGTGATATAGAAGTACTCATAATTTTCCCCATTCATTGTTTCAATATGATATCCATTTCGAGGAATATCTTTAAAACTTAACAAGTTTCTTAGAGACTTAGTAAATAATAGTGCATTATTTACTATGAATTTTGTTCCTCTGGAAAATAAAATTATAGTTCTTTCGGAACCTTCTATCACATTGTTTGAGACAATAATAGTATTAACATATTCTTCTTTTGGCACAAGATGAGTAAAATATATATTACTTTTGAGAATGGTATGCGAACCTGCACTATCCGCAAGGCAAACTTCTTCATTATATATCATTATCATTTTCTTCAAAGACAAATAATAATAATAAAATGAGTAAAAATATATGCACAGTAAAATTATTTTCTTGATTGTTTTTCTAAAAAGTACTGTACATAGTATCATATACTAAAAATTTTGTTATTATTATTTTAGAACATGGCACCTTTAGTAATTTTAAAATTCATAAACATAAATATTTTATTAAACATTATTTATATACATCATACTTGAAATTCAAAATAAAACTTAACAAGAAGTTTCTTATATTATTTATTTATATGAGTACTTAACAAACCCATATATTAAACTATTCCATCATTGATCAAATGGCTAATATTTTCTTCAGAATCCTCAAAGAAATCAGATACTTTATAATGAGTAGTGTAATTTTCAGTAACATATTTTGAAACAAAATTCGTCTCATTTCCTTTATCATCCTTTTTCAAAGATGCTTGATAAAGATCGACTAGGTGCCTTGGGATACGACAGGTACGCGACCAATGGCCCTTTCCACCACAACGAAAACATTTATCCTCTGTTGATTTATTTTGTTCATTATTTCTTTCTTGATCCCACTTCTGGTGAGATCCTTTCTTGTGAATATAATTTTTCTTCATTCCATAATTTTTTTTATTACCAAAACTTTGCCATTTACCTCTTATACGGTAATGATTTACCGTATTTACTTCAGGAAATAGGGCGGCGCCAGTTGGACGCGCTTCATGATTTTTTAAAAGCAACTCATTGTTACGTTCAGCAACAAGAAGGCAAGAAATTAGCTTAGAATATTTTTTAAATTCTTTTTCTCGATACTGTTGCTATAGGAGCACATTCGAGACATGGAAGGTCGAAAAATTTTTTTTAACATGTCATTATCAGTTATCTTTTTCCCACATAATTTCATTCGTGATGTAAATCTTTTCCACAGATATATCATGGTATCTCCAATATCATATACTAAAAATTTTATTATTATTATTTTAGAACTTAGCACATTTAGTAATTTTAAAATTCATAAACATAAATATTTTATTAAACATTATTTATATACATCATACTTGAAATTCAAAATAAAACTTAACAAGAAGTTTCTTATATTATTTATTTATATGAGTACTTAACAAACCCATATATTAAACTATTCCATCATTGATCAAATGGCTAATATTTTCTTCAGAATCCTCAAAGAAATCAGATACTTTATAATGAGTAGTGTAATTTTCAGTAACATATTTTGAAACAAAATTCGTCTCATTTCCTTTATCATCCTTTTTCAAAGATGCTTGATAAAGATCGACTAGGTGCCTTGGGATACGACAGGTACGCGACCAATGGCCCTTTCCACCACAACGAAAACATTTATCCTCTGTTGATTTATTTTGTTCATTATTTCTTTCTTGATCCCACTTCTGGTGAGATCCTTTCTTGTGAATATAATTTTTCTTCATTCCATAATTTTTTTTATTACCAAAACTTTGCCATTTACCTCTTATACGGTAATGATTTACCGTATTTACTTCAGGAAATAGGGCGGCGCCAGTTGGACGCGCTTCATGATTTTTTAAAAGCAACTCATTGTTACGTTCAGCAACAAGAAGGCAAGAAATTAGCTTAGAATATTTTTTAAATTCTTTTTCTCGATACTGTTGCTATAGGAGCACATTCGAGACATGGAAGGTCGAAAAATTTTTTTTAACATGTCATTATCAGTTATCTTTTTCCCACATAATTTCATTCGTGATGTAAATCTTTTCCACAGATATATCATGGTATCTCCAAGATTTATTAAATCAAGATAGATTTAGCATCTAGACATCTAGTATCTATGATAAGTAGTTATTTTTAGATATATCAAAAGCATTAAATCTAAGATGAGAGAGTTCTGACATAATGAAAATTTATTACCCGAGTCTTCTTAAATTTTGATTAGAGTCTCGTACTTATAACGTATTGTAAAATAAATAAATAAATAAATAAATAAAAATAAAAAATATAAATAAATAAATATAATATTAATATTCACTACAATTAATATCTCAATATAATAGAAATAATTCATATATATATATTACTAATATATGTAGTAACGTATATAAAGAGAGAGAAGTATTAAGTATAAAGAGAGAGAATATTTGTTATTATTGATTGTATGTGTTGTCAGATGTTTAAACCTCTGTTTATACAAATTGTGGTCAAATATATGAAGAACACAAAAGGCACGTGACCCTCCGTCTAAAAGAACAACGGCTTATCAGGCTGTCCACGTGTTAAAGTGCTTCAAATAATAATGCAAGTGGCAAGTGGCAACAGGCAACAGGCAACAGACACCCCAAGTCATTGAGGGAAGAAGGTAAAGAAGAAAAAAAAGGAGCACACCAACGAATGAGTTGTCTAATTAGACTTTACCTTCAACAGTTGCAAGCTAAATCGGAACGCATAACAAACAAAGCAAACACAAAACCAGGTGCGTTGAATTTCTACTGTTGCACTTGCACACTACACACACCACGTTCTTTCTTTTCTAATATATATATATATATGTATCTTTTTCGTTTGTTCATAGTAGCGAGATCGAATAATAATCATGGAGGGTGTGAGTGTGAAGAATCCACTGTTCAGAAGTGAGTCATCCATTGGATACAACTACTACTACCCGGAGCAGAGCTACACCATGATTGAGAAGAGACAGGTGTTCCTGAGAAGCTACCAGTTCTGCCGAAAGAAGAGTCTAGTGGATAGAATCAAAGGCTCTTTGTTCAGAGTCAAGAAAGTCGTTTGGTTACGGTTAAGGTCTGCTCGGAGGTTGAGGCTGCTCATCTTCTCTAGGCTCAAACGCGCTTTCTATTATCGCCGGAGCCGCTTTTCCCGCCTCTTCAACGCCGCCCACTGCCACCACCATAACGCAACTCAAACTTCCTCGTGTCTCTGGTAAACGTCTACATGGAACTCACATGGTTAAGTGGATTTAGCCACCATCATAACTCATAAGATTCAAACACTACCTGTTTCTCAATTATTCACCTTTTTTTTTTCAATTTATTTATTAGTAGAGACGTAACCTCATACGTTATAATGTTTAATAACTGCTCCCTGTTCTTGTCTTTTTCCCTGTTGGCGTTAGCAATAGAAATTGATGTGTGTAATTGTGTAGAACTAAATTGGTCCTCGTTGTTGTTGCCATGTAGCTTAGGAAAATGTATACAAATACAAGACTACTACTAATATTAAATTACTTAGTTTAATATTTCCAGATTAGTTTAATTTCCTTCCAAATGTTAGTGAAACGAGATTAGCAAGGCAGGAACATGGAAAGCAAACAAAAAGGGGTCAAATTGTGAAGCAGGAATTCATGCGCAATATGAGAGATTAGAAACAAACTTAGAATCCCAAGGTGTGTAGGATGGTAACTATACATAGTAACTAAATTTGTTAGGTGTACGAGTTACGAAGAAGCAGTGTAAACGCGACGTCGTTAAATTTGTGATTAAAAAGTGAGAGTGGGGAAGGGGAATGTGATGACAGCTTGAAAACCCTCTTAATTTCGGATGTGAAGTATTTCGAGGTTCCAGCTTTTTTATAAAAAATAACTAAAATATTCTTATTATATATATCTTTTAATTTTGAGAATCATAAATCCTAATCTGGCACAGGAAAAAAAAAGGTTAAAATTTAGGATTCTCAAAATTTTATGTAACAACAACAACAACAACAATAATAATAGTATTTTAGTCATTTTTTATAAAAAATATTTTGTAATTATTTTTTATAATATAAATATTAAACTCTAAAATTAATTAATATTAACTAAGTAAAGATTGAAAAATATTTCTCTTTGTTTATATTGCGGGCTTCTCCTCCATCGTTTTCATTTGCATAAATAATTTTGTACGTAGCTTTTAATTTCTCATGATTTTCATTATTATTTCCTTTATTTATATTTGAGCCGATTCCTTTCTCGTAAAATAACAAATTATTCGAACTCAATATATAATTTTATAATTAACATCTTGATCAATT
>NC_029793.2:25903298-25916073 GCF_000816755.2 Arachis ipaensis
CAATTGTCAATTATTTCATTGCATTTTCGAAATTATAATACTAACATTGAATAATGGTATAAAATACTAAGAATGTACATGAATTTGGTAAAATTAAGTTTATCTTAATTTAGATCCGACTCTAAATATATACTGGATTTATTTTTTATTAGATTTTAACTGACTAATTCGACCCCAAATTCAATGAAATTTAAACATTTTCGAGTCACAATTATACCAGGTTCAAATCGGGTAAAAATTAGGCCTTTAAAACTTTAACAATAAGTTATAAAAAAATTATTTATAAAAAAATTTATTTATGATATATTTATTTATAAAAAAAAAATTTGTTATTAAGAACGGGTGAAGTCAGGTTCGTTTTGATCTGAATTCAATTCTAAATAATGACTGGGTCTATTTTTGAGATCCTTATACAACTCTAGATCCGGTGAAATACTTTTGTGTCACACTAAAACCGGGTTTAAAACGATATTGTTTGGATCTTGATAAACTTTATGTCAAAAAATTATGATATACTTATTTATAAAGAACAAAAAAATATACTTGTTACTGAGAAGTTAATATCTATATTTGAACTTGAATTTGTCCACAAATTCTAATTTGATGTTTTTTTTATCTATTTTTTAATTCAACAAGTGTAATTAAAAATAAAATAATAAGTTTATAATTAATATAACATAATATTAGAATTAATTTAAAATATATATACCTTTTTTAGTTCTCTTAGGCTGCGTTTCTTTTCAGAGACAGGGACAGAGACACAAAATCGTGTTTGACAGATGAGACATAGACAAAGACATTGTGTCCAGAGACACTGAATTAGTGTATTTTGTGTCCATCCTGGCAGAAAGGACACAGAAACACTAACAAGGGATACAACTTATTTTTTATTTTTTCTTTCATTATTCTTGTTAATTTTTTATAATTATATTTTTTATTATTATATTTTTCTTCTCAAATTTTTTAAATAAAAAAATGAGAATAAATTGAATTTTCATAATTTGTTCTAATTTATCACTAAACAGAATACAAGAACACCAAATTGTGTCTGTCTTTTGTTCTTGTTCTCAGTATCTTGTCTTGTTTTCTTCTCAGAAACAAACGCAGCCTTAAAGTGCACATGGACTGAGTCTATTTTTGAAAACCTTACTCGACCCTAAACCGATGCAATCACACCAAATAAACTCCTAAAATATTCAGATTTGGACCAAATCTTTAAATTAGACTAGATCATATACACCCCTATAAAATACGAATCAATTTCTTTAAATTTACCGTCTTTTGAACTTTAGTAAAATCCACTTTGAAAATCAAATAATATAGTGTAAAAATAATAAAAAAAAGTTGAATTCTCATGCACAAATCTAACTAGTCACGTGTATGTGATACAATTTAGCCATTATGGTACATTCATAAGCTACCATTACCTTCGCAATTTCTTCTTCCTTTTTCTCTGTAACACCTACCACACAGAGCCTTATGCTTAAGTCATAAGATAGAGGTGACGAGGTATTACGACCTCTAAAAATAAAATTTAGTACATATAGTATTGTGAAGAATGATTATAGCTAGAAGCCTTTGAAGAAAATGGATAAAACAAAACCGTTAAATAAAAAAGCGCAACACTCCAATCGATAACGTAACGAAACAGATAAGAGATAAGCTAACACAAGAATATATCCAAAGAGTGCCAAAAACACAAATATCCAAAACTCAAGATCCGGTTGCGAAGAAAACCGGTCCGAGCATAGAAATATATACATGTAAATATATAAAGCAAGAAACCCAAAAGAAACCCAAAGGGCGAAATACAAAACCTATTCTCCAAAATAACCTCTAAAATGAGTCAAAACAGTATATTCATATACATTATTTAGTGGAGATAAAAGTATCTAAGTGATGAGCGGATAATTTATACGCTTTTTGGCATTGTTTTTAGGTAGTTTTTAGTATGTTTTAGTTACTTTTTATTATATTTTATTAGTTTTTAAATAAAATCACATTTCTGAACTTTACTATGAGTTTGTGTGTTTTTCTGTGATTTCAGGTATTTTCTGACTGAAATTGAGGGACCTGAGCAAAAATCTAATTCAGAGGCTGAAAAATGACTGCAGATGCTGTTGGATTCTGACCTCCCTGCACTCGAAATAGATTTTCTGGAGTTACAGAAACCCAATTGGCACGCTCTCAATTGTGTTGGAAAGTAGACATCCAGGACTTTTCAGCAATATATAATAGTCCATACTTTGCCCGAGTTTTAACGATGCAAACTGGCGTTCAAACGCCAACTTCCTGCCCTATTCTGAAGTTAAACGCCAGAAACAGGTTACAAACCAGAGTTAAATGCCACAAACAGGCTGCAACCTGGCGTTTAACTCCAAGAGAAGTCTCTACACGTGTAAAGCTCAATGCTCAGTCCAAACACACACCAAGTGGGCCCGAAAGTGGATTTCTGCATCATTTACTCATTTTCTGTAACCCTAGTTACTAGTTTAGTATAAAAACTACTTTTAGTGATTTATTTTACATCTTTGGATGTTTAGTCCCTAGACTTGAGAGGCTGGCCATTTGGCCATGCTCAGCATATTTTCACTTATGTATTTTCAACGGTGGAGTTTCTACACCCCATAGATTAAGGTGTGGAGCTCTGCTGTTCCTCATGAATTAATGCAAAGTAGTATTGTTTTTCTATTCAATTCAAGCTTATTCTTATTCCAAGATATTCACTCGCACTTCAACCTGATGAATGTGATGATCCGTGACACTCATCATCATTATCACCTATGAACGCGTGCCTGACAATCACTTCTGTTCTATCTGCAATAGCTTGAGTGTGTATCTCTTAGCCTCCATTCCGAAAGATCGGAGTCTTCGTGGTATAAGCTAGAATCAATTGGCAGCATTCTTGAGATCCACAAAGTCTAAACCTTATCTGTGGTATTTCGAGTAGGATCTGGGATGGGATGATTGTGACGAGCTTTAAACTCGTAAGTGTTGGGCGTAGTGACAGACGCAAAAGGATCAATGGATCCTATTCCAACATGATCGAGAATCAACAGATGATTAGCCGTGCGGTGACAGCGCATTTGGACCATTTTTACTGAGAGGACGAACGGTAGCCATTGACAATGGTGATCCCCCAACATACAGCTTGCTATGGAAAGGAGTATGAATGATTGAATGAAGGCAGTAGGAAAGGAGAGATTCAGAAGGAGTAAAGCATCTCCATACACTTATATGAAATTCTCACCAATGAATTACATAAGTATTTCTATCTTATTTTGTATTTTATTTATATTTTAATTATCAAAACCTCATAACCATTTGAATCTGCCTGACTGAGATTTACAAATTGACCATATCTTGCTTCAAGCCGACAATCTCCATGGGATCAACCCTTACTCACGTAAGGTTTATTACTTGGACGACCCAGTGCACTTGCTGGTTAGTTGTGTGGAGTTGTGAAAAAGAAGTTGAGATTATGAACGTGCGTACCAAGTTTTTGGCGCCGTTGAGATCACAATTTCATGCACCAAGTTTTTGGCGCCGTTGCCGGGGATTGTTCGAGTTTGGACAACTGACGGTTCATCTTGTTGCTCAGATTAGGTAATTTTATTTTAATTTTAAGCTTTTTGTTTTTATTATTTTTTTCGAAAAATTTTTAAAAAAATAAATTATTCTATGACTTCAGAATTTTTAAGAATGAATTTTAGAGTTTCATGAGATATGTTGAATCCTGGCTGGCTATTAAGCCATGTCTAATCTTTTGGACCGAGGTTTCAACTATCCTTAGAAGAGCTTCTTTGTCTTTCTCAGCAATTTAGCTGTTGTATGTAATGATATGCTAAAGCTTGGCTGGCCATTGGCCATGTCTAGTGTTTTGGACCGGAGCTTTCACTGAAAGCTTGGCTGGCTAGTAAGCCATGCCTAATTCCTGGACTGGAACTTTAGACTAACATTGCATGATTCCTGGAATTCTTATTAAAAATTTTTGAAATCCTTATTTTACTTTTTCAAAATAATTTTCGAAAAATCCAAAAAAATTTAATAAAATCATAAAACCAAAAATAATTTTGTGTTTCTTGTTTGAATCTAGTGTCAAATTATAAGTTTGGTGTCAATTGCATCTTTTTAACTTTTCACTAAAATTTTCGAAAACTCATGCATAATGTTCTTCATGATCTTCAAGTTGTTCTTGATGAATTTTCTTATTTGATCTTTGCATTTTCTTGTTTTGTATCTTTTCTTGTTTTTCATATGCATTTTCAATTTGTTAATGTCTAAAGTTTGAAAATTTCTAAGTTTGGTGTCTTGCATGTTTTTCTTTTCTTAAAAATTTTTAAAAATAAGTTCTTGATGTTCATCATGATCTTCAAAGTGTTCTTGGTATTCATCTTGACATTCAAAGTGTTCTTGCATGCATTATTAGTTTTAATCCTAAAATTTTATGTTTTGCATCTTTTTGTTGTTTTTCTCTTTCTTCATCAAAAATTCAAAAATAAAAAAAATATCTTTCCCTTATTTTGCTCATAAATTTCAAAAATTTGGATTGATTTAGTCATAAAGTTTTAAAATTTAATTGTTTCTTATTAGTCAAGTCAAATTTTCAATTTAAAAATTCTATCTTTTTCAAATCTTTTTCAAAAATAAAATCTTTTTCATTTTTTCTTTCATATTTTTGAAATTTTCAAAATTTATTTTCAAAATCTTTTTCTTATTTCTATTTCATATTTTCAAAATTAATGCTAACAATTAATGTGATTGATTCAAAAATTTTAAGTTTGTTACTTGCCTAGTAAGAAAGGTTCAATCTTTAAATTTTAGAATCATATCTTTTGTTTCTTGTTAGTCAAGTAATTAACTTTAATTTTAAAAATCATATCTTTTTAAATTTTTTTTCAAATCTTTTTCAAAATGATTTTCAATCATATCTTTTCCAAAAATCAATTTTCAAAATCTTTTATAACTTGTTATCTTTTCAAATTTGATTTTCAAATCTTTTTCAACTAACTACTTAACTTTTTGTTTGATTTTAAAAGTTTTCTATTTCAATAATATCTTTTTCACAACCACCTAACAAATTTTTTCTCTCTAATTTTCGAAAACTCATCCCCATTTTTTCAAAATTCCTTTTAGTTAACTAATTGTTTTAAATTTTAATTTAATCATATTTCTGTTTTTAATTTTCGAATTCTAACTAATAATTAAAATAAAAACAAAAATTTTTTTCTTTTTATTTTAATTTAAATTCGAATTCTTCTCTCTCTCATCTCTTTCTATTTATTTATTTATCTACTAACACTTCTCTTCTACTCATAATTCGAACCCCTATTCTTCTCTGTGTTCGAATTTTTCTCTTCTCCTTCTTCTATTCTTCTCTTCTTCTACTCACATAAAGGAATCTCTATACTGTGACATAGAGGATTCCTCTTCTTTTCTGTTCTCTTCTTTTTCATATGAGCAGGAACAGGGATAAAGATATTCTTATTGAAGTTGATCCTGAACCTAAAAGGACTCTTAAGAGGAAACTAAGAGAAGCTAAAGCACAACCCTCTGGAGAGGACCTGACAGAAATTTTCAATTAAGAAGGAGACATGGCCGAACCCAATAACAATGGTGGAGATGCAAGGAAGTTGCTTGGTGACTTTATTGCACCCTCTTCTGACTTCTATGGAAGAAGCATCTCAATTCCTGCCATTGGAGCAAACAACTTTGAGCTTAAGCCTCAATTAATTTCTCTAATGCAACAGAATTGTAAGTTTTATGGACTTCCATTGGAAGATCCTCATCAGTTCTTAGCTGAATTCTTGCAAATCTGTGACACTGTCAAGACCAATGGAGTTGATCCCGAGGTCTACAGGCTTATACTTTTCCCTTTTGCTGTAAGAGACAGAGCTAGAACATGGTTGGATTCACAACCTAAGAAAAGTCTAAACTCTTGGGAAAAGCTGGTCAGTGCTTTCCTGGCCAAATTCTTTCCACCTCAAAAGATGAGCAAGCTTAGAGTGAAAATCCAAACCTTCAGACAGAAGGAAGGTGAGTCCGTCTATGAAGTTTGGGAAAGATATAAGCAATTGATCAAAAGGTGTCCTACTGACATGCTTCCAGAATGGAGCATCATATATATCTTCTATGATGGTTTGTCTGAGTTGTCAAAAATGTTATTGGACTATTCTGCAGGAGGATCTCTTCATCTGAAAATACCTGCAGAAGCTCAGGAACTCATTGAAATGGTTGCAAATAACCAGTTCATGTACACCTCTGAGAGGAGTCCTGTGAACAATGGGACGCCTCAGAAGAAGGGAGTTCTTGAAATTGATACTCTGAATGCCATATTGGCTCAGAACAAAATATTGACTCAGTAAGTCAATATGATTTCTCAGAGTCTGAATGGATTGCAAGCTGCATCCAACAGCACTAAAGAAGCATCTTCTGAAGAAGAAGCTTATGATCCTAAGAACCCTGCAATGGCAGAGGTGAATTACATGGGAGAACCCTATGGAAACACCTATAATCCTTCATGGAGAAATCATCCAAATTTCTCATGGAAGGACCAACAGAAGCCTCAACAAGGCTTCAATAATAATGGTGGAAGAAATAGGTTTAGCAATAACAAGCCTTTTCCATCATCTTCTCAGCAACAGACAGAGAATTCTGAACAGAGCCATTCTGACTTGGCAACCATAGTCTCTGATCTATCCAAGATCACACTAAGTTTCATGAATGAAACAAGGTCCTCCATTAGAAATTTGGAGGCACAGGTGGGTCAGCTGAGTAAGAAGATTACTGAAACTCCTCCCAGTACTCTCCCAAGCAATACAGAAGAAAATCCCAAGAGAGAGTGCAAGGTCATAACCATGACCAACATGGCCGAACCTGGAGAGAGTGAGGAGGACGTGAGTCCCAATGAGAAAAGCCTCATGGGACGTCCTCTGGACAGAAAGGAGTTTTCCTTTGAGGAACCAAAAGAATCTGAGGCTCATACAGAGACCATAGAGATTCCATTGAACTTTCTTCTGCCATTCATGAGCTCTGATGAATATTCTTCCTCTGAAGAGGATGAAGACATCACTGAAGAGCAAGTTGCTAAATATCTAGGAGCAATCATGAAGCTGAATGTCAAGTTATTTGGTATTGAGACTTGGGAGGATGAACCCCCTTATTTTCACCAATGAACTGAATGCATTAATGAGGCAGACATTACCGCAGAAGAAACCGGATCCCGAAAAATTCTTCATACCTTGTACCATAGGCACCATAACCTTTGCGAAGGCTCTGTGTGACCTGGGGTCAGGAATAAACCTCATGCCACTCTCTGTAATGGAGAAACTGAGAATCTTTGAGGTACAAGCTTCAAGAATCTCACTAGAGATGGCAAACAAATCAATGAAACAGACTTATGGATTAGTAAAGGACGTGCTAATGAAGGTTGAAGGCCTTTACATCCCTACTGATTTCATAATCCTAGACACTGGGAAGGATGAGGATGAATCCATCATCCTTGGCAGACCCTTCCTAGCCACAGCAAAAGCTGTGATTGATGTTGACAGAGGAGAGTTGGTCCTTCAGTTAAATGAGGACTACCTTGTATTTAAGACTCAAGGTTCTCTTTCTGTAACCATGGAGAGGAAGCATGAAAAACTTCTCTCAATACAGAGTCAAACAAAACTCCCACATTCAAACTCTAAGTTTGGTGTTGGGAGGCCACAACCAAACTCTAAGTTTGGTGTTGAGAGGCCCCAACCTTGCTCTGATTATCTGTAAGGCTCCATGAGAGCTCATTGTTAAGCTATTGACATTAAAGAAGCGCTTATTGGGAGGCAACCCAATGTTATTTAATTATATCTGAAATTGAGGGACCTGAGCAAAAATCTGATTCAGAGGCTGAAAAAGGACTGCAAATGCTGTTGGATTCTGACCTCCCTGCACTCGAAATGAATTTTCTAGAGCTACAGAAACCCAATTAGCACGCTCTCAATTGCGTTAGAACGTAGACATCCAGGGCTTTCCAGCAATATATAATAGTCCATACTTTGCCCGAGTTTTGACAACGCAAACTGGCGTTCAAACGCCAACTTCCTACCCTATTCTGAAGTTAAACGCCAGAAATAGGTTACAAACCAGAGTTAAATGCCACAAACAGGCTGCAACCTGGCGTTTAACTCCAAGAGAAGTCTCTACACGTGTAAAGCTCAATGCTCAGCCCAAACACACACCAAGTGGGCCCGAAAGTGGATTTCTGCATCATTTACTCATTTTCTGTAACCCTAGTTACTAGTTTAGTATAAAAACTACTTTTAGTGATTTATTTTACATCTTTGGACGTTTAGTCCCTAGACTTGAGAGGCTGGCCATTCGGCCATGCTCAGCATATTTTCACTTATGTATTTTCAACGGTGGAGTTTCTACACCCCATAGATTAAGGTGTGGAGCTCTGCTGTTCCTCATAAATTAATGCAAAGTACTATTGTTTTTCTATTCAATTCAAGCTTATTCCTATTCCAAGATATTCACTCGCACTTCAACCTGATGAATATGATGATCCGTGACACTCATCATCATTCTCACCTATGAACGCGTGCCTGACAACCACTTCCATTCTATCTACAATAGCTTGAGTGTGTATCTCTTAGCCTCCATTCCGAAAGATCGGAGTCTTCGTGGTATAAGCTAGAATCAATTGGCAGCATTCTTGAGATCCGGAAAGTCTAAACCTTATCTGTGGTATTCCGAGTAGGATCTAGGATGGGATGACTGTGACGAGCTTCAAACTCGCGAGTGTTGGGCGTAGTGACAGACGCAAAAGGATCAATGGATCCTAGTCCAACATGATCGAGAACTGACAGATGATTAGCCGTGCGGTGACAGTGCATTTGGACCATTTTCACTGAGAGAACGGACGGTATCCTTTGACAACGGTGATCCCCCAATACACAGTTTTCCATGGAAAGGAGTATGAATGATTGAATGAAGGCAGTAGGAAAGCAGAGATTCAGAAGGAGTAAAGCATCTCTATACGCTTATCTGAAATTCTCACCAATAAATTACATAAGTATTTCTATCTTATTTTATATTTTATTTATATTTTAATTATCAAAACCTCATAACCATTTGAATCTGCCTGACTGAGATTTACAAGATGACCATAGCTTGCTTCAAGCCAACAATCTCCGTGGGATCAACCCTTACTCACGTAAGGTTTATTACTTGGACGATCCAGTGCACTTGCTGGTTAGTTGTGCGGAGTTGTGAAAAAGAAGTTGAGATTATGAACGTGCGTACCAAGTTTTTGGCGCCATTGAGATCACAATTTCGTACACCACTAAGCAAAAACATGAAACCGAAGTAAAGTCCCGAAAACAAGGATCTTCGCTAAATCCAGAAGAACTCCAGCATGCTTCATCGAGAAGCCTCACGTCCTGCATCTGAAAACCACAAAATCCGCATGGGTGAGAACCGGAGGTTCTCAGTATAGTAACAGTACCCACATATCTAACATGTATTGTCCTGGGAAAGCCGAAGGCAATCCTAGAACTTCCATCAGATAAATCAAAGCTTATAAACAGACTAAACTATAAATGGCAACTGACTAAAGATTCTTCAGTCTATCTATTACTTCCCTTTCCAAGTCCTTCAGACCTCCCAACCGCCAGCAATAATATAATATGACAAACACAGTTATATCAGACAAGAAGATATACAAATAGGAAACAGATATGGCATTTAGGCAATTAGCAAGTAATATGCAGTCAATTAGGCAGTTCCAAACAATTCAATAATATGTATATGATGAATGACTGTCCCTAATGGCTGATGATATCATCTGTCGGTTATATAGCCAACTCGACAAGTCCTGGTAGCTAACCATTGGACTGTCCCTCTGTCGTGCATCCCAACTCGAGTTATATTCAATACAATTTATATACGGGGGTGAGCTCATCCGGAACTTTCACAGTGTTCGGCCACACTTACGACATAGGGTCAGCAGAGTATCGAGTCTTCACCTGGAGCACGTGGTGGCTAGTCACTCCTTTCACCCAGGAAAACTCGTATCTCAGATAGTGGAAGTGCAACATTCACATTTCATTCAATACGCATATATGCAATCATACTCAGCCATAATCAATAATGGCTCCATCGTAACTCGGCAATAACTCAGCCATCCGGCTCATAGTTCAATCCAGAACCAGCCAATTTATTAACAAATACAGCCCTTCGGCTCATGGCACATACAGCACTTCCACCGCCATCCTCCGTATCTCGTATAATCATCTTTGATCATCATTGATCATAAATTTTCCCCTTTCTTCATTCACAAGTTACCACATCCCCTAGCTCCTTTCTCATTGCTAGGCATATCATAATGATTTAAGACATAAGGGGTGAGATCGGAGGCTTAAAAGTATGAAATTTGGCTTGAAAAACTCAAAAATTAACTTTGGGATGAAAATAGGGTCACGCGTGCGCGTCATCCACGCGCACGCATGGAATGCCTCAAAACACACCGATGCGTACGCGTCCCTCCACGCGCACGCGTGGATGGAAGAAAAACCAAGTGACGCCTACGCGTGGGTGTGTTTTGTGCCCCAAGCACAAAACTGGCACAACTCTCGGGAATTTTGGCTGGGCAACTATTTTTGCTCATCGACGCATACGCGTGGGCGACGCGCACGCGTGGGGAGTGAAACTTTGAAAACGACGCGTGCGCGTCGGCCACGCCTACGCGTGGGAGTGCGTTCTGCCAAAAATTTTACTAAGTTAAAAGCTGCAGAATTCATAGTTTCAAATCCCAATCTTCTGACGAGCATAACTTCTTCGTTTCAAATCATTTTTCACCCGTTCTTTAAATGACATAAACATCCCGGATCCAATTTTATTTCTAAACAAATTTTGCGCAAATCGGGGATCGGGAGTCCAAGTTATGCCTCATTAAAGTATGCCCAAAAACCACATTTTCATACAAAATCACAAAGTGCCATTTTTAAAACAAGCCAATTCCAACCCTTTTTAAATCCACCAAAACATACCAAAAATCACTTCAAGCCTCCTCAACTCATACATTGATATTTTTATCAAATCATAACCACCATCCCACCATTTAACCCATCTCAATCAAGAGGCTAAAATTCAAACACACATTACATGTCATACATCCTTCCTCATCCCAATTTTCAACAATACCATTTCCAATCAATCATCATTACACATAATCAATATCATACTCACCATCACCATGGTTTCACCCACAATTCAACCTCTATCAATCATCAAGCATATATCACAACATGCATATCTCTCATGCATCATACCATCAAGGCATCAATAATCATAATCAGATATATAACCACATAATATATCTCAACCATTCAACATCAACAATTCAATGCCTACCTTAGGGCCTCTAGCCTAAGTTTTTACACCACATTACATTTTAGATACAGGAAACCGAGACCATACGTTAGCCGATTTTTTCCGCTCAACCGGAGCACTTCCAAATTACTTTTCCACAAGCTCTCAAAGCTTCAACAACTCCAAGAACAGATTTTTATCACACCAAAGCCCTTTTCCAAGCTTTCTAAAATCTCAATCAAGCTCCAATATTCACATACACACTACCTAAGCCACAATTATCACATCTAACACAACAACTCAATACCCAAACATCATAGAACAACAAATTATACTAGGGTTGAGAGTCTTACCACACCCAAGGTTCAAGGAGACAAGATTAATCTTCTCCTTCAAGAGAGTTGGGTCCTATAACATCAAAGAGCCCAAAATCTCAACACTTTCTCCATGAAATTCGAAATTAAGGGATAAATAACTGAGATCAAATCGTGGCTTACCTCAAGAATAAAGTAGTGAGTTTTGTAGAGCTCTTCACAGTGAACGCGTGGCCGCAAACGATGCGACAATCGGAGCTTTAGATCAAAAGTTATGGTGGTTTGAAGATCAACCAAGGGTTAGAACTTGAGAGAGTGTTCTTCCCCCTTGTGCTTCCATTTTCAGCGTGAATGAGTGCTTAGTGAGGAGAGAGAGTCCTGAAAATTAGGATTTTTGGTTTAGTTATGTTGGGCCAAGGGCCCAATATGGGTCTGGTTGGCTCGGTTTGGCCTGTTCGATCCAATCTTGGGCCGATTTCTATAAAATTAGTTTCAAAATTCTCGTCTCAATCTCCTCTATCATATTAAGCCATAAAAATCACATTTTTGACTTTCTAAAATAAATTCTCATTTATGAGCTAATTAGTTATTAATTAACTGGATTTTACACTCTCTACTCTCCACTATCCACCATTTCTGGATTTTTTTCTCTCTTCTTCATATACAAGATTTTGTCCTTTATTTATTTATTTATTTATTTTTGGCACTTGAAATGCTTGAAGAAGCTCACAATGCATGAATAAATCGTTTCTTATACTTGAATTTATAGACCCTTTCATTTTCTTTAAAAAATAATTTTTTTTTAAACAACTCATTTTGTTTTAAAATATTGTTTTTTTTTTCCTTTTCATTTCAATTTGATTTCCTGATTCTTTAATTCAAGATGAAAAGCATGCTTTCCGCAGCTTAAAAATGAACATAATAAAAGTTTTATAACCCAATTCACTGCCAGCAAGATGGATAAAAACAAGAGGGAAAAAAAAAGAACAAAAGAAAGAGGTTTTTTACACCTTGCTAAATGACATTTGAAAATTTTAAAAAAGCAAAAAAGCCCTATCCTCAGATTCATCTAATTTCAGCATTGGCCCAATTTCACTTTCCAACGGATAAAA
>NC_029793.2:25916096-25921548 GCF_000816755.2 Arachis ipaensis
TTTCTTATTTTATATTTTTTAAATAAAACTAAAAAAAATATGTAAAAAAATATTAAATAATAAAAAATTATATTTTACTAAATAATTGAGAAAAAAAATTAAAAGAATTTTTTTTCATATGAGAGTTTTCGATTCATAAAGCAACATAAGAAATTTTATGCATAAACAAAAAGACAAGTACAAATAATCATAGGTACTAGATTCTCTAAAAATCATTCAGTGAGATCTGTTATAAAGAACTTAGGCATAGATTTCTAATATAATTAACATATAATTGGAATGCTTAATAAACTTTACAGGTAACCAAAACTGAATCAGAATTGCATTGGTCAAAGTTGTCATAAACGTTTCAACTTCAATAATAGGATTTAGGGCATTGGTCAAAGTTATCTGTCATTAGACGAGGTTTCAAGTTCAATAAATGCTGAAAATAGTCAAATACTCTTCGTATGAACATTTCAACTTGGTTTAATTCAAATATTTTCCATGTCTCTAAAACTTGATATTTTCTCCATGTAACCATAGTATAGTCCACAGAACTACTCAAATTTGAAACACTGAAAGAAGCCTTGGCAATAATATAAAAAAAAGGTTGTTAGTATGAATAGTTTAATAGAATTTTGTTCACTTATCTAATTAAATTATTTTTTAATTCTTTTGTTTTAAATAAATTATTTTTAAATATTTTATTTCTACTTCTCATATACTTCATTATTATAATTTAGGATTCTTTTTCATTTTTCTTCTTACTCTCATGACATTTATTTTTCTTTAGATTACTTTTATATAAGACATTATATGCTTTTAATGTTAATATTATTTTTTTTGTTAGATATAAACATAACTCATTCTCTTTTATACTCACTCTTTCTTATGATTATTTCATAGAATTACAACTTAAAAATCTTTTTTATTTTCCTTTTCACTCTTATTATATTTTTTATTTTTTTTAGGTTACTCTATATTTTTTATATTCTCTTACTCTTTACTCTTATATAAGATACTATATAGTTTCGATATTAATGCTATTTTTCTTTAATAGGTATAAATTGAGTAATAAAACATATCCTCTTCTTTCATACTTAGTTATTCTTATGTTTTTTATATAAATCAACATTCACTTCACACTTTTTTATCTCTTCTTTTCACATAATAGCATGTCTCTTATTCTTTTTTCTCCATTCTTACTAATATTTGCACAAATATTTGAAAAATTCAATTGATGACCACAACTCTTTTTTTTTAGTTTGCTAAACATATGTATTAGGTAATAAATTCGAAGTAAATTCTCATAATAGTCTATAAAATTCATGAGATTATCTAATTTGATCATCGAAGTTTCAATTTTATTATAGTGATCCCTTAACAGATTGAGTTTGGGGCACGCCGTAATAATTCTTAAACTCATTTTCAGTGATAATTCAATTATTTCAGTGCTGATGTGGCTATGATAGTGGTCCTTGAACCCCACACCTTGTACCTCTATCACTCTCCTCTTCTTCCTCTCCCTCTCCACCGTACTCTTCTCTTTTAGGCTCTTTTTGTCATCTCTCTCCCCTCTCTGTCATCTTCTGTCACTTCTCCTATTTTCTTTCACCCTTTCTCTCTCTCCTCTACCACCACACTTCATCCCCCAAAATTAGACACAACTCGAAAATTATTATTCTTATTCCAATTAAATGAAAATGTAACATTTAAATATTGTAAACAATGACATTAAGACGAAAACGATTACCTATATCCATTTAGCAGTGTGCTCACTGATTTGTGTGCTCACGAGACTCAAACTCCTTGTGCTCATCACTGACGATTAGAGTTTCAACGATTTCATGAGGCCTCTCAACAAATTCGACGCCATTTCATAAACTTTAAATTGAATCACAAATAAAAAAATACAACTGAAAAATAAGGATTTTGATTCAACTTCATGTCGATGAATCAAGGTGGGAGTATTTGCACAAAAGAAAAAACAAGAATACTAAATTGGAAGGAATTGGGGAATAAAAACTGGAATCGGGATCCCAAGCATAATCATGGATGAGATGGCGCAAAGTAGAGACTGTAAACCTTGTAAAATTAGCGAATAATTAATTAATAAATTAATTTTTAATAAAAAAATTTGACCCAAAATTAAGCTGAACCGGCTGAACCAGTCGAACCGACTCCAAATCGGGGCCATGGCCCAACCCACAAAGTCACCCACACTTAAAGAGAACCCCTTCTTCCTCCTCATTCAGTAGGAACGCCGAAACAAATTCAAGGAGAGGGGAACAAAAGCAAAACCCTTGTCCTCCATTCAAGTTGCCATAACTTCTCGCTCCGAGCTCCGATCGCCGTACCGTTTGTGGCCACGCATCTACGGTGTCGAACTCTACAAAGCCCAATGTCTAATTTGGTAAGAAATTCTCAGTTTTAATTTTAGTTCTTCCTTCCCCAAATTTTCAAAATTGTATAAGTGGGTGTTGAGATTTTGATTTTTTGATGTTTTAGGATCCAATTAACTAGCTTGAGAAATTAGCGGGTTGTTATTGACTTGAGGCACGGGTAAGGTAAAGACTCTCAAACTCTAGTGAATCCCTTGATTATATGTGTTTGGGTATTGAAATTTGGTATATAAATATGATAATGTATATTAGGTAGTGAATATGTGATTGTGAAACGTAATTAAAGTGATTGAAAGCTTGGATTGAGCCTTAATTGCTGAATTTTGGTATTGGAGGCTTGTGATCATGCCATTTTGGGTGTCTTTGTCTTAGGGGAGTAATCGGCCAAGGTATGATTTTGGTTTCTCATATTTAATATATAATGTCTTGTAAAAACTTAGGTTAGACGACTTAAGATAAGTTGGATTGTAAGTTTGGTGCATGTTTTGTGGTTTTAGTTAAATACCATGTGTGTTTTGGATGGATGGTGGGTTGTGTAATTGAATTGAATGTTTGAATGATTGGAATGTACAAATATGCTAACGTTTAGTGGTTTTGATGGAATTGTGGAGTTTGTTATAGAAATGTGTTGAATAATGATTGTATTTGGGTTGAAAATTTTTGAGTGAATTGATGAGATTGTATGTATTGAAAATGAGTTGATAAATGATGATTTTGTTGGTTGTTGATGTTGATGTAATGTGATGATAATGTTTTATGATGAAGTTGTGTGGTATGATTTTGGGTGTTTGGAGTGGAAGTCAATCTAAGTGAGTAATTGGGTTGTATGGAAGTAATGAAAATGACATAGAATAATTTTAAGCATGTTTGGTTTTGTTTTAAGATATGAAATCATTGGTTTTGAAAAGGAATTTTGAAAAATAGAGGTTTTGAACTTTTGGGTAAAAATAGATTTTTAACAAACTTCGACAATCTATAACTTGAGTCTCAAAATTTGGATTTGAATGAAATCTATTTCAAATTAAAGATCGTTTCAAGAGCTTTAAAATAGTATAAAGTTTGTGAAAATCAAAATTTTGTAGAGAAAGTTATGGATGTCGGAAATTAGGTGCAAAAAATTGAAATTTTTCCAAGCGCAGAAAACCAGTTTCTAGTGTGTGTGCGTACGCATACTACTGTGCGTACACACAGACCAAGAAGTGTGATTTGGGGTGTGCATACACACACAAGGGTGCATACGCACAGGTTGGGAAGGCCTTTCTGTTGTGTGCGTACGCACACTATCATGTTTTGCATAAAAACTCTATTTTTCACCGTTTGACCTTCCCGGTAAGTCTGTAAACCTCCAAAACCATTGTTTTGATGAAAATTCACTATTTTTGAACTATTGAACATTTCCATGATTTTCCAAACCTCTGATTAAAATTTATTAGTAAGGTTTTGAGTCACGAAGTAAGGGTTAGCGAGTGGGATAGAAATGGGCATCGGAGGAGTTGAAGAAGGAGATACCTAATTTGATGAGATGACAAGTAATGAATGAGATATAATGAGAATTGTGATGATATTATGAGATGATAATGAAGGAGTTTGATTGAGAGGATGGTGAATGATTATGTTTGAGATATACGTGACCGGGTAAGACGCAGTGGTGTTATCCACTTCCTCCGGGTATGAATTGAGAATGAATGGATGAATGAGAATGAATTGTAATGATAATGAAAATGTGTTTCTGAATGTGACTCTGAAAAAGATGCAGTGGTGTTATCCACTTGCTCTGAGTTAGAGTCAATAAGCCGGGTAAGATGCAGTGGTGTTATCCACTTGCTCCGTTAGAGTTCAAGACTTTGGGTAAGATGCAAGGGCTGTGTTCTGTCGCCTCTTGCTTCAGGCCGAGAATTGTAACACCACCTGGGTAAGAGGCAGTGGTGAGTTTGTTCCCTGCTCCAGGTACACGGGTAAGATGCAAGGGTTGCAGCGTTGTCCCACTTGCTCCGTGTTTGGTGTTCTGTCCAATGGTTAGCTACCAAGACATGTCGGGTTGGCTTTATAACCAACAGATGAGACTCCTCAGCCATAGGGCAGGCATGCATCATGCGCACATGTGTATTTTGTTTGATAGTGCATTAATTGGGATTGCCTAAGGGAATTTAATATGCTATTTGTTATACTTGCTATCTGCATTACTTGTATTCTACCTGTGTTTGTCATTGTTTGCTTGTTTGTCTGTGTGATTTCACCGGAGTTGGAGGATTGGAGGAAAGGTGGAGAAATTGAGGGTTTTAGTTAGGTTATGGTTAAGTTTAAAACCTTAGAAGACCACCTATTTATGGTTTCTGTTTTAGTTCTTTAAGCTTTATAATCTAAGTGTCGGAGTTCTAGGATTGCCTCTGCCTTTTCCGGAACCTTATATCTTATGTATGCGGTACCATTACTATGTTGAGAACCTCCGGTTCTTATTCCATGCGGATATTTGTGTTTTTCAAATACAGGTCGAGAGGCACCTCGCTAGGCATCTGGAGTTTTTGCAGCGAAGTGGATCTTTTGGGACATTATGTTTTGTGCTGTTTATATATGACCATATGTATAGAACTCTCCAAATGACTTGTTTTACTTTTGTACCTCATAGAGGTGTATGGAAAGCTAGGGTTTTTTTTTGTGTATTTTGGGTTATAGGTTATATATATATGTATGTAAATATTCTTCGGCCAGCCTTAGCTTCGCAGGCTGAGTTAGGAGCTTGTTATTTTGTATTCTTAACCTTCTATTTTCACTTTCTGTATATATATATGTTTATGTACCTTAACTTTCTTCGTACGCAAGTAATCCTTTTCCTGAGCATTGCGCTTTTAATTTACGATTTTACTTTAACTATCCTTTAAGACTACTCATATATTATATTCTTTCAAGTATTACATGTATTTATGTTTTTTTTAGAGGTCGTAATGCCACACCACCTCTGTTTTACGACTTAAACGTAAAGTTCTGTGTGGTAGGATGTTACAGAGACTATGTGTGAGGCTTTGAGGATGAAGTGTGGTGGCGATAGAGGAGAGAATAGGAGAGGGATG
>NC_029793.2:25921553-25922447 GCF_000816755.2 Arachis ipaensis
AGGATTAGAAAAGAGGAGAGAGAGAAGAAGGATGACAAGAAGAGATGCCGTGAAGGGATGATAAGAAGAGTTGTGGAATGGGAGGAAAAGAGAGGAGGGTGACGGAGGTATAAGGTGTGGGATCTAGGGACCACTATAATAACCACATTAGCATTGAAACAGCTAAGTCGTCCTCGAAAATGAGCTCAAAAATCATAGAACACAATCTAAAAAATCACTATAGTAAAATTGAAACTACAAAAATTAAATTAAATAATCCCATAAATCTAAAAAATTATTATAAAAATTTACTCGATTACATTGTTATTACTATAACATGTCATTAGGAACACCTTCAACATGCAGTAACACATATACAACGTAACCATATGTTATTTATAAACATAATTATACTATACAAGGATCCAATCGTAAATTTTTTAGAGACCTATTTAGGGTATTATTCTAAAATTAAATTAAATTAAAAAAATTAAATTGATATCATTCGAATCATAATAAATTATATTGAATTTACTTTTTATATCGATTCAAACTATATTACAAACATAATTCGTTTGCAATAATAATGAGATACCAATACACATATTTTATTGTCATTGCCAACGATATTGTCATCGAATATGTTCAATATAATTTTTGGATGTATCTCCAAAACAGAAAAATGAAAAGGAAAAAAAAAACAAAAAAAGAGAGAAATATAGAAGGAGAAGAAAGAAAAGGAAAGGAAGAAGAGGGAGGTGACGGCGGAAAAGAGTGCGGTTACCATCGTCGCATCGTGACTGTAAAGAGAGACAAGATGAGGAGATGAGAGAAAATGAGAGAAAAGAGAAACGAAGAGGGAGAAGAAACGAAACGAAAGGAAAGGAAAAGAAAGGAAAGGAAGAAGAGGGAAAT
>NC_029793.2:25922888-25927703 GCF_000816755.2 Arachis ipaensis
ATCGTGTCGTGAAAGAGAGATGACAGCAGAAAAGAGTGCGGCCGCTGCCATTGCATCGTGACTAATTAAGGTGGGAGCTGCTCTGTCGTCATGAGCTCCATCACCGTCGTCGAACTTCTGGTGGCGAGGGGATCTGCTCTTCCCCCTCCCTCGATTTTTTCCTCTTTTTAGCCACAGTTGCGACGGCGACAACAGCAGTAGCTTCCCACGCCGTTGCTTCTTCTTCCTCTTTCCTCCTCTTCTGTTCTTCTTCCTTTTCCACAGCCTCTATTTCTTGTCCTCTATTTCTTTATCTCTGCTTCTTTCTTAACGAACTCATGCTTTCTCCCTCAACCGTGACGGTGATGGACGGCAGCAGTACTACCCCTCCCCGTTGTTGCCTCCCTCTTCTCTCTTTCCTTTTTCTCCTTTATTTTTCTGAGTTTTCTTCTCTTATCTCTGTTTCTCTTTCTTCCTTCATGTATCCCTCTTCTCTCTTTTCTTTCTGTCTTTTCTTTCTCTGAGTTTTCTTCTCTTATCTCTGTTTCTCTTTCTTCCTTCATGTATTGTGTGTATTGTGCATGTATTTTCTGAATTTCTCTCTCTCTCTTTCTCTCTCTCTCATGGTTGAGTTTGAAAGATTGAATTTTGAATTTTTTGTCTTAAATTTGAATGTGGTGTTGTTGTTGATATAAATTCTAAATTTGAATGTTCTACTGTCGTTGATTTTAAGTTGTGATCGAAAAGAAATGTTCTGTACTACCATCTCGTGTAAGCTTTGTTTGATTTTTTGAAATTAAGAAAAAAATAGTTGATGTTGTTGTAGGTTAAAGAGTGAGTAGTGAAGATTTAGATAAGGAGAATAGATCGAGAAGAGTGAGGTGAATAATAAAGTGAGCAAAAAAGGTGAAGAAGAAAAATAATAATAAAGAGTATTTCGATCTAAAAATTAAAAAAATAACAATTTTAAAATATTTAATAACGTGAGGATGATATTAATTAAAAAAATCGAAAAACGATTTTAATTTTGAACTAAAATTTCAGAGACGAAAAAAAAAGTATCTAACCAATATAATTACAAAAGGGAAACCAAATTTTTAAGCCAAGTATGAAGTAATGAGTGACGGTATTTCCAAATATTCATATTTATGTGCAGATTAATATGGTTATGGTGGTGGCATGCATAGAGAAAAAAGAAGAATAATATGTAAAGATTAACATGAATGAAGTGCAAAATATGATACATGCATTTCTACCACATTCTTTTAAGGCATGGCAATAAAGAAAACTGACAGATACTTATCATTGAAATGCTTTTGTCTTTATATATAATTACTATACCGTACCGCATAAAATGTTTAATTATTAACGGAAAGTTTAGACACAATGATCAAGACTCACCAGCAGTACTAATAAAAGTGACAACTAATTAATAGAGAGGGTATATTTTGTTGCTTTGGGTTTTCTGTCCCCTGTAGTACATTTAAATAACTTAGAAGCAGCTAGCTAGCTTTCATAAATTATTATTGTACGTAACCCAGTTCAACTAGATTATTTTCTTTTTATCTATCTATCTAGATATTTATCTAAAGAGAATATAATAGAAATTTAGTGTACAAATTTATTTTAAAAAAATATCTTTTATATTTGTTATAATTATATAATTAATTTATAAAAAATAAATTAATACAGGTTGATATTAAAAGTAAATAGTTAATTAATTGTTGGTAAGAAAGATAAAAGTACAAAGATACATCACCAACCACAAATTTTTCCCTTCTATTTAATGGTATCAAATAAGGGGAAGACAAACTTTTGAATAGCTTCTCAATTAGTTATCCGTTTCACTCTTTTTTGAATAGCAGTTTACTTTGTAAGGATTTATACTACTACCAACTAACAAAGACAGAGTTAAACAACTTAGATTGGTGGGTGAGTACGGATCGGTTTGATTTGGGTTTATAGTAAAATTAGAACTGAATCGATTAAAATAAAATTAGTTTGGATTGGTTCGAATTTGTATTTTTTTGTATATGTACCCGAATCAAATCAAATCGATTAAGAACGAATTGGTTCGGTTCGAGTAATTGGGTACCCAATGACTTTGAAATTCATAAAAAAAAAACCAAATTTTTATCTTAAAAATTCAACAAGTACAATAAACATGTAACATCAATAGAAATAATCCAAACATGTTAAACACCCAATACATTAAAAACTAAACTCATTAAAATCCAAACATATTAATAATGAATAATCATTGTTTAATAGAAAAGCTATATATATTTTTTTATTTTTTTATTTAATTAATATATGATCGGGTTCGCGGATTGGTTCGAGTTCTGCATCCCCAAAACCGATACCCAAACCAATCACTAACAAAAGCCATCGATTTGGATCGGGTTGGACCCGATTACCCGTTGGTTTCAGAACCAATTTAATTGGTTTGGTTCAGACGGATAATTGGGTATCCACTATCCGTGCTCACCCATAGATCAAATAGTTAATTAATTTATTTATTTAAATGAATATGAGAATTTAAATTTTATTTTGTGTATTATTGACTAGTTATAAATTCTTAACTAAAAATCCAATTAACGATAAATCAATCATTAATCTATTGGACTAAAAAATTCGAAAATTTTTTTTATTAAGCCATTAAAATAAATTATATGAACTTTTTCTTACAAAATAATGATGTGGTCGATTTGAAAATAATAATTAAATTATTGACATGTATCAAGTTAAATAATTTAATTAAATATTTTAAATTATTTAACAATTATTAATTCTATCATTTTGATCTTAAAAATAAATTTAGATGAGTAATCCCCAAATAGTAATCGCCTATAGACAAATGGCAATGGTGAATAAATAACAAGAAACCTTTAAGGATAGGAAACTCCCAAATAGTAATCCCTGTAGACAAATGAGAATGGTGAATAAATAACAAGAAACCTTAAAGGATAGGAAACTATCAAATTATATGCAGCCTAGGGACCCTACATGAATGTTTCACATCTAACAAGACTAACATTATAGTGCTACACAGCATGGGCTACTTTGGTGGTATGTGTCAGCGTGATCTTCAATTTCAGATCCTGAGAGACATTGCCATGATTCAAATACAACGATCACTCGTCAGATTTAGAAATATTTGTATATACTTATCCCAATTATATGTTATCAAAATAATGGTGGTATGTTAAATCGCATGATATTATAATATTTGTGTGACTATATGATTGATAACAATTATAATCTCACATGCCCCAATCTCTTTTCCTTCATTCCATTATTTGTTTTTAAAATTTATCGTCAAAATATCACTATTTTCAAATTAATAATCCATACGTCACTATCTAGTTACAATATTTTAGACTTTTAGTTATATTTTGAATAAACACTCAAATTAATTCTCAATAAATTTTAAATCCAACACTAGTTTTTAATAAATTTTTATTTTTTATAAATTTTCGAGAATTATTCTTAGAGAATTACTCAAATAAAGACGTCTAAAATATTTTTTTTAAAGATATTTTTTAGTAATTAAAATTTAACACATATAATCCGATTAGATCATATTATTTTTGTCAAAATTAGGCTAAACAAATTAATTTAACAAAAAAATAGTGAATCAAATCTTGAACTGATCTAAATTAATATTATTTTTTATAGAAAATGACTACAATATCTTTATTATAAAAAATAACTAAAATACTCCTATTATATATATTAATTTTGAGAATTCTAAATTCTAGCCCTTTACTTCTCTATCGTCATAGATTTATGACTATAATAAGGATATTATAGTCATTTTTTATGAAAAATAATATTAATTTAGACCGGTTTAAAATTTAATTCACAATTTTCGGTCAAATTAATTTGTCTGTCCTAATTTTGATAAAAATAATACAATTTAATCGATTATATGTATTAAATTTTAATTAATAAAAAACATCTTAAAAAAAAACGTTTTAAATGTCTTTATTTGAATAACTTCTATTAAATAATTCTCATGATTTAGACAGAATGACAAATAGTATCGTGAATATGCAATTCATAAGAATTATGCTGCTTATTACTAATTACTTCTAATTTTGATTAAATTTGTCATAGATGAATAATCTTTGTAT
Organism: Arachis ipaensis; assembly: GCF_000816755.2. Taxonomy (NCBI): domain Eukaryota; kingdom Viridiplantae; phylum Streptophyta; class Magnoliopsida; order Fabales; family Fabaceae; genus Arachis; species Arachis ipaensis. The sequence continues at coordinate 25,927,004 of NC_029793.2, forward strand.
TAGATTATTTCATATTTTATGTGCACTACAATAATATAGATTATTTTTTAGAGCTATATGTGTCAAAAAAAATTAAAATTCGTCAAAAAATAAATTTTGACATTATTTTAACTATGAAAATATGTTAATAAAAGTTTTGTCAAAAATAGTATTTTTAACATATAAGTAATTGTAAAAAAAAATTTAAATTTTTTTAGAATTTAATTATCTTATAATAAAATTTTTTCAAAACTTATATGTTCAATACGTATATTAAAATTTTAATTAAAAATAGTAAAAAAACTAATATATCTTACAAAAATAATTCTCTAAAACTTTGAATAAATAAAAATTTGTTAGAGGCAAAGTGCTTCATTTAAATTTCCTTAGATCGAACTTGGCCGTTTCCTCTTTTATTTTTTTCTCTACATTGTGGCAAGAAGGTGTCAAAGGAGAATGGGTGATTTACACTCATCCACTGAAGTCTAGAAGTGCGTCTCTTTTTATTCCCATGCAGTGACCCGTTTTCTTTTGGCGTCTCCGAGTCAGCATCGCATACAAAAGAAAATACAATGCTCTCTTAATTAATTAAACAGGTAACATATAAACTAGGTATGTGTTTGGTTTAGCTTCTGTAAATTAGAATTAAGTTTAATTTGATTATATTAGAATTAATTTTGATTATAATTGAGTTTGTTTTAACGTGATTTATGTTTAGATA
>NC_029793.2:25927763-25928531 GCF_000816755.2 Arachis ipaensis
TTTTGTCCAACATTTAAGATTTTTAAATGTACGTTCATACTTCTAAACCCTAAACTAAACATATACTAATAATTTAAAAAGGATCATACTTTAATGATAAATTTTTAGAAACAATAAGATATTGTTATTTTAGCCTCAATTATGCCAATTATGCCTTATTCTGTTCAAAATTATTTTATTGATGAGAAAATAACTTCAATGCTACTTTTTGTAATACTACTTATCAGACGAGACACTGTATTCCCAGATTCCAACCTGGAGCAAGAACAAGCAATAAAGCAATAAAGCAATAAAGCAAATGAGTGGTTTGTGGGATGCACGTGACACCCATAACGTTCTTTTTTGTTGGTATTCTGGTTCTCTCATCTTCTGGGCTTCTGCCCATTCAATGAATACCAATTACCTGATGAAAATTATAATCCTGTAGTCCCAATATAGATACTAAATAAAAAAGTAAACTATCCTAAAATTTTTAAAAGGACAAAGCACTAAATTGGTGCCGTAATTCTATTTTAATTTTTAAAATTTAAAGTATTCTATATGAATCTAAAAATTTTTTATTTAGGTTTAATATAGTTTCACTGTGAAGTCAAAGTTAAATAATTAACAAAATATCTTATATAACAGTAGTACAAGAACAAGATCGATAATATAGAGAATAAATACAAGTTTCAGAAGCACAAAATTAACTGTAAATGCATCAATACATTTATTTATTATTTTTCTTATAATTTAAATAAAATATTTTTTTAAATGAAATATTTTCTA
>NC_029793.2:25928807-25929144 GCF_000816755.2 Arachis ipaensis
TATATAGAATTAAGAAGAATGATAAATAAATGTATTAATGTATCTACGGTTGATTTTGTGTTTTAGAACTTATATTTGTTCTCCAAATTATCGATTTTATTCTTGTACTGCTGTCATGTACGATATTTCATTAATTATTTAACTTTGAATTAACAGTGGGATTAAATTAAAACTAAATGAAACTTTTTTGAATTCAAATAAGACACTTTAAATCTTAAGAACTAAAACAAAATAACGCCTAAACGTAGGGACCAATTTAATACTTTATCTATTTTAAAAAAATTGTAAGTTTGCAACATTCTATTTAATTTATGGATCCGTAAAAATTAAGTTGTTA
>NC_029793.2:25929168-25998582 GCF_000816755.2 Arachis ipaensis
CACAATTTTTCAAATAAATACTTATTTATTATACTAAAACATAACAAGTTTCCATCACTTTCCTTCTTTTAGCTGACTCACCTTTTCTAGTTAATTTAATGGTGATTTACTGCTTATGCATCAATTATTTTAGGACTTAGCAATCAATAATTGAAATCCTGATTGTGAATGGGAGGTTATATAAAAGTTCAGTCCCATTATATGTGGATAAATAAGAGTGATGGGAACAGAATCAGATTCAACTGACTAGTTTAATCAAATTAAATGAGAATCGATCGGTCTTATTCTAAACTATATATATTTTATATATAAATATATTATTTTATTATATCTGGTTCAATTCTAATTAAATTTTAATTAAATTTTTAAACTTCTAATTTTACTGATTTAACGTCATCCTTAATTGAAACACTTAATTGATTTTCAATTATAAGTTTAATAATTATAAATTGATCCACCACTTTAATTTGACTGATAATACAAAAATGTATACTAATGTAAAGTAATAGTATATTCAACACTTACATAATGATGTTGATCCTCTGTTTCTGTGACATGTTCATATTTAAACTCTATTGATCACTTGTTTGTCAATAAAGAGGAATTAAATAAATCAAGGTTTATAGTAGGCATTTATTCTAAGGTTATATAAATTACATTTATAAGAATATTATTATGCTTGAGAATAATATTTTCGTATATTTTAAGGCATGTATTTGTTTAATATTAACTCATTTTTGAGAAATTATTTTGAATTTTTTGAGATAAATGTGAAAAAAAAAAGCAAAATTTTTCTTTTGATTTGAAATTGATAAAAATTGCTAGATGTTATAAATAATACAAGTGGAGCATGATGAAGTTTTAAGAAAATTAAAGAACATTATAGAATTTAAGTTTGACCTAAAATCAAGTATGATGCAAATGGTTCTTATCAAGTTAGAAGACTCATGAAATTACTTGTAAGTTGTCCAACTTGCATAGTCAAAGTTCTAGTCAAAATTTGCAACTTGAACATAAGTTAGCTTAGTTGCAATCTTTGACTTAGTCAAAGAATGAGTTGTTACGTAAGTTGATATTTATCAACTTATCATGCAACTTGATAAAGATGAATGTGAAAGAAAACTCTAGTACACACTTGTGCGTTTTTTGCACAACTTGATCAACTTGTAAACTAAATGCACCTCCACAAAATACTATATATAGGGGGTTAAGACATTTGCTAATGTATTCCATGTTTTGCATAGAATTAGTGAGTGAAACTTAGAGAGAAAAGTAGTAAGGTCTCTCATATGTGTAATCCCTTTGTATGAATTTTCATAATATGTAAGAGAGTATTATAGACTTCTCTATGTATTGTGAGAGATTGTAATTTCACCACTTTGTCATATTATTTTCACTATTGCCTATACTCTTGTTCAGTTCAATCTATTTCTCGTCCACAAATTATAGTTGTGTTATTTTGTCCCTATTAACTCTGGTACCTAACAGTAGTATCAGAGCTTTAGGTTCTTAATCTTTCACCGCAAAAGGACAAGTTGGTGTCAGAATCATAGCAACAAAATTTAAGATCGAGAAATTTAATAGGAATAACTTTTTCCTCTGAAAACTGAAGATCAAGGCAATTTTGAGAAAGGAGAATTGCTTAGAAGCAATAGAAGGCATGCCTACTGGCACTTGTGATGACAAGTAGAAAGAGATGGGGGAAATGCCGTTGCCAATTTACACTTGGCTATGGCAGATTCCGTATTATCAAGCATCTTGGAGAAACAGACAGCAAAGGAAATTTGGGAGGCACTAACTAAGTTGTATGAGACAAAGTCACTTCACAATAAAATATTCATAAAAAGGAGGCTCTATACTCTTCGTATGAGTGAATCTACATCAGTGACGGATCACATCAATAATCTTAATATTGTATTTTCACAACTGACAACCATGGAGTGTTAAATTGTAGAAAATGAACGTACTGAACTTCTTCTCCAAAGTTTACTAGATTCGTATGATCAACTTATCATCAATATCACAAATAACAATATTGCTAATCAACTTCGATTTGATGATGTTGCTACTGCTATTATTGAAGAAGAAAGTTGGCGCAAAAATAAAGATGATCAAATGAAAAGTTCTAAACAAGCAGAAGCTTTCTCAGTGATGAAATGCATATCAATGGAACGTGACTCTAGTAGGAGTTCAAGTTGTGGTAGATCAAGGTCTCGAAAGAAGAACCTTACTTCTTACAATTGTGGCAAGAAAGGGCACTTGAAAAAGATTGTTGGTTTAACAAGAAGAGAACAGAGAAAATTTCTAATGCAACTATCTCACATGGTTGTGTTGCAAACACCTCTAATGATGGATATGTCTTGTGCATCGAAGCTGCTATTGGTCATGAAGACAATAAACTACTAGCTGATGTCTGGCTATTAGATTGTGCAGCAACATATCACATGACTCTACATCACGAGTGGTTTAGCACTTTATGAACCTGTTTCAAAAGAACCTGTTCTCATGGGAGATGATTATGCCTTATAAATTGTGAAAATTGGTACCATCAAAATTAAGATGTTTGATGGTTCCATTAATATAGTTCAAGGTGTAAGACATGTGAATGGCCTGAGAAAAAATTTGTTATCTGTTGGGCTGTTGGATTCTCAAGGGTACAAGATTAATATTGAAAATGGATTGTTGAAGGTGACTAATGGTGTTTGTGTGATCATGAAGGCAAAACGACTAACAACCAATCTCTACTTGCTTTCTAAAGATACAGTTCGAGATGCAGAAGTATCAGTTGCATCTGCAGACCAAGAAGACACAACGATGTTGTGGCATCGCAAATTAGGCCTTATGCCAGAATGTGGTCTACAGGTTCTTGCAGAACGTAATCTCCTTCCAAAACTCAAAACAGTGAATCTACCTTTTTGTGAGCACTGTGTGACAAGCAAGCAGTATAAATTGAAGTTTGAAAGATCAACCGCTAGAAGCAACCACATACTAGACTTGATTCATTCTTATATGTAGGAATCACCAGAATTATCACTAAGAGGGGCAAAATATTTTGTTTTCTTCATAGATGACTACTCACAAAGAGTGTGGATATTCCTCATCAAGAAGAAGTCAGATGTATTTTCAGTATTTAAGGAGTTTAAAGTACGAATAGAACTTGAAACTGGGAAGAAAATAAAGTGCTTGAGAATAGACAATGAAGGAGAATACACTGATGGTGATTTCATTGCATTTTGCAAGCACGAGGGTATTCGGAGACAATTCACAGTTGCATATATACCTTAGCAAAATGGTGTTGCAGAGCGGATGGACATAACTCTTCTAGAAATTACTCGAGCTATGTTACGAACTGCAGGATTAGCCAAGTCTTTATGGGCAGAAGCAGTCAAAACATCTTGCTACATGATTAATAGATTGCCGTCAATAGCAATTGGGTTGAAAACTCCAATGGAGATGTGGCAAGGTAAGCCACTTGATTATTCTTCTCTCCGTATATTTGGATGTCTTGTTTATGTGACGTTCAATACCCAAGAAAGAACAAAGCCTGATCCTAAATCAAGAAAATGTATCTTCTTGGGCTATGTTGACAATGTAAAGGGGTATCGTTTGTGGGACTCCAGTGCCCATAAAGTTATTATCAGTAAAGATGTTATATTTGCTGAAAAGGAGTTGCAAAAGGAGCAAAAAAACAATAGTAGCACTGAACAAAATACTACAATATACATGACGGATAAGTCTAGAGAAAAGGACTCTTTTGAAGCAGAACCTGAGTAAGTTGTAAAAGGACAAGCTGAAGCTCGCAGAACAACACGTGAACTGAGAAAACCATCATGCCATGCCAACTATGTCATGACTTGCCATGATGCATATTATTTTGTTACTGGAGATGGAGAACCATCAACCTTTCAAGAGGCTGTTGAAAGTCCAGATTTTTCTTTATGGATGACAGCCATGCAAGAAGAAATGGAAGCACTACGCAGAAACAAGACGTGGGAGCTCGTCCCACTTCCGGACAGAAGGAAAGCAATTGGTAACAAATAAGTTTACAAAATAAAGCGTGACAATCACGACCAGATAGAATGTTATCGTATAAGACTGATGGTGAAGGGATTTGCTCAGAAAAAAGGTATTGATTTCAATGAAATTTTTTCTCCAATAGTTAGAATTTTTACAATAAGAGTAGTTCTTGCTATATGTGCTGTGTATGACTTACATATAGAGCAACTAGATATAAAGACTGTCTTTCTTCATGGTGAACTTGAAGAAGAAATATATATGCTCCAACCAGAAGTCTTTGAAGAATTAGGAAAAGAAAACTTGGTTTGTAAGTTAACCAACTCTCGGTACGGCTTAAAGCAGGCACCGTGATGTTGGTACAAGAGATTTGATTCCTTCATTATTAGCCTTGATTACAACAGACTTCAGTCAGACCATTGTACTTATTACAAGAGGTCTAGTAATGGTGATTTTATCATTCTACTATTGTACGTGGATGACATGTTGGTGATAGGCCCTAACAAAGACTATGTCCAGGAATTAAAGGCTCGGTTGGCTAGAGAGTTCGATATAAAGGATCTAGGACCAACAAACAAGATTTTGGGGATGCAGATTTGCTGAGATAGAAAAGATAGAAAGATTTGGCTATCTCAAAAAATTACTTGAGGAAGGTCTTGCAGCGCTTCAACATGCAAGAGTGTAGGGGTGTTATCGGTTCGATTTGGTTCAGTTTTGGACCAAAAACCAACCAACCGATATGTTTGGTTCTTACAAACACACAATCGTTTGGTTTTCTGCTTTTACAACAACCGAACTGAACCGAACTGCACCAACAACAGTTTAGTTCGGTCATTTTTTTTGGTTTTTAATTCCTGATTAGCAGAATAAGAATCACAATAACTAGAGGTTTAAAATAGTCAATAAACTGAAATAACAAGAGTACATCACATCCAAATTTAATATATTTTCAATCCATCCGAATAACTAAACATAAAACAAATACATATAAATAAACATAAAACAAACACACTTAAAAATGTCTAACAAATACAATCTTAAAACCAAACAAACCAACAAACACACTTAGCAACTAAATAACAACTAAACTAGCCCCATGATTAATCTGAATCCACACTAAATTCATCTCCAGTTGGTGCAATTTTTACAAAACAAAATAAAGAAATCAATATAAATTATAAATTATAAATCAATGCGCATAAATTATGAAAGGAACTTCAATTTTTTTTTGCATACATAATTCAAGTTTCTGAACCTCTTCAATAAGCTCCTTAAAATCATTTGTCATTGGAAAAGCAAATGAACAACAATATATATAAAGATAACAAATGAAAAATGATAAATGGATTTCTTATACAGTTTTTCATAGCATTTTCATAGTGTTTTTAGTTAGATTTTATTAATTTTATTATGTTTTAGTGCAAAAATTTATATTTGGATGCTACTTTGAGTTTTTGTATTTTTTCTATGATTTTAGGTGATTTTGGGACGAAGTTAGCAAGATTGGCAAAGTCTTGTTCAGAGATGAAGAAAAGATAGCAGATGCTGTCAAATTCTGACATCCGTGCATTCCAACAAGCATAGTTTGAACTATAGAGGTCCAATTGAAGCAGTCTCAATGGTGTTGGAAAGCTAACTTCCAGATCTTTTCAGTAATATATAATAGTCTATACTTCTCTTCCAGATCACTACCCAAAATTGACGTTGAACGTTCACATCTGGAGTTCAACGCCCAAAAGGGAGAAAGCCCAGCATTGAACGCCCAAAACTGGCGTTCAACGCCCAAGAAGGATCAAGCCCAGCGTTGAACGCCCAAAGCTGGCGTTCAACACCACCAAGAGATCAAGAAAATAGCATGCTCACCCCTCTAATGGGCGTTCAACACCCAGAAGCCTAAGTTGAACGCCAGGAATACGAAGCACATGACCAAAGTGGGCCCAAAGTGGATTTTAGCACTCCTTAGCTTGTTTAGTCTTATCTTTGTACTTTTTAATTTTAAGTTAACATCTTTAGGGTTAACATTTCCTATTTAAAGAGGAGATCACTTAGGAATTAAGGATGCCTCCCAGGAGGGGAGAAGCACAGGCACATTACTTTGCACCTTCTTCTCAGTTTTCTTTGTAAAGCATGAGTAACTAAACCTCCTAAGTTAAGGTTAGGAGCTCTACTGATTCCTATGGATTAATAATATTACCGTTTCTATTTTAATATATGTTTGATTCTATTCTATGATGTATTGTCGTTCTTCATCTAATGAATCTGGGGTGGAACGAGAGTATGACCCCTTATTCTACATGAGTTCTTTACGAGTCCTGACCCGGATAGTATTGAGCTAAAGCTTGAGAATGCATCACCTAGACCATTAACTCATCTAGGCTAATTCGGATAAGTGACATATAATTCGGTTAGTTCTGGGTGATGAGGTTTCTGTGGCGCTAAGGCTAGAACATTGAGCTTCATTCTCCGATCTAGAAGATCTGACCTTGTCTGTGGCATTTTAAGTAAGATCAAGTGAGGATGAATAGCGTGAGCTTCACCCTCATTCATATTGAATGACCACGATCCATGGCGTTTGATATGGATTAGGGAGATTAATTGACCATGATCCATGGCGTTAATCACTTACAGCTTTTCCATAGAATGAATCATTCATTGTTGAAGTAGTCAGTAAGACGCATTAATCCAGAAAGATAAAGTATCTCCAAAGCTTTAACTGATTTCTCCTTATTGTTTTCACGTTAATCCTTTACTGCTTTCTTTTATGCGCTTGTAACAATAATAATTATCTTTCTATTCGCCTGACTAAGATCTGCAGGATAACCATAGCTTGCTCAATCCAACAATCCTCGTGGGATCGACCCTCACTCACCTGAGGTATTACTTGGATGACCTGGTGCACTTGCCGATGAAGTTGTGTGAGTTCAATTTTCGCGCACCAAACAACAATATAACCAACAACAACAACCAAGAATGTACTAACCAGCAACAATAAGAATTACAAAAAATTGAACAATAAATTAGATCAAAGAACCAGCAACAACAACCAAGAATGTACAAACCAGCAACAACAAGAATTACAACAAATTTTACTGAACAATAAATTTTATTGTGACCATCAACAACAGAACCAGCAACTGTAAGACCCAGAACTTTTGAAAAGTCTTATTATGATTATAAATTTATTTACGGTTTTAATAATGTAAGACCAATGGCACTAAACAATAGACCGTCATGTGCATAAAGCTCTAATTTTCATTATCCGAACAAGACCTATTACTTGACAGATGCTCAGAGTATGCAATTGAAGCATAGTCGGTCCATTCCTCAGGCTCTACAGGAAGGACCGCTCTGATACCATAATGTAACACCCTAACTATCAAAATATCACGCTTCTGGCTGCGCCACTCTGATAGCTCACATATTATGATGACTCTTAAAATAGTTAATACTAAAATATGAGTCTGTTTAAAACTTAAACCGTATTCATCCAAAACAAGCCAGACAATTCATAAGACTTGCATAATCACTAAAAATGCATTTTCGTACATCCATATCAATCTATAACAATTCCAATTACAAAATTAAGTTTTTAGAAAAAGCCCCTACCTCCACAAGTTGTGCCCATAACCCAAACGCGTCAACGAATTCCTTTCCTCTCAACCCGAATTCAACCGCAGCTTCAATTCACAGTTCCGTACATTTTCGCCACAGCATAAACAACTTTAAATCACATGCAACCTCGGTTACTAAATCCTAAAAATATAAATATCTCAGAAACCTTAATAACATATAACGGAAAACCTAATGACGAGGGTTCGAAATAGAGTACACTTATAGTAACAGCAGAACAGAGCAGCCGCAATCCCGAACTGACCCTGTGGCAGCTCCGACAGCGGCCAGAAACTCCGGTGGTTCAACGGCAACCTTAATTTCAACATGAAAACCTTGGAGCTCGACCCTACGGTAACCAAAATCTCAACCTCTTTAACAAACTTTAACAGAACATTAACATTGAGAGTTCCAAAAAAGGGAAGTTACCGTGCTTAGGAAAGATGCCGGAATAAGGCGGCGGTAACCGCGACGGCGGCGCTGACAACGACGGCTCCCTCCGGTGACTACCCAACAACGGCGACGGCGAGGAAGCCACGACAGCGGCAGTGACGAGTTTCTCTCCCGCGGGTTCTTTCTCTCCCCTGTGTCAGGCTCGGCGCCGATTGTAATAAGTCATATTTTTATGATTTAATACTTTAGGTTTTAGGAATAAAGAAAATTAATCTTATTATCTTATAATTTCAATTAGAGTACTTGATTCGAAACCAAATAGTATTTTTAATACAATTAAAGTAATTTTAGAAATTTATTTTGATTTTAAATTAATACTCTATGCCCCAATTTTATTAAAATTACCCTAATCTATTTACCCACAAATCCCCAAATTAAAATCCTAAACTTAATTTTGACTTAACCCTACTATTTGGTTTTCCTTTCCCCACCGCACACCCATTTTTTTCCATTTCCCTTATTCCATCAGTAACCACACACACAAACACGGGAGAGAGGAAGAGGATCAGAGAAGAAGAGAAGAGGAGGGGGAAGACAACGCCGGCGCGCTGGGTCTCACTGCCGCCGTTGCGTCGAACTGTGGAGAGAGAGAGAGAGAGAGCGTTTGCGAAGGGAGCCAGGGGAGAGAGATGCGAGCGGCCAGGACGCACGAGAGGGAGCCGTTGCTGCTGGGTTGCCGTTCTGCCTCGCCACACCTTATATTTTGGTATTGTGACATGTGAGCATCCCGTACCCTTTTTTTTGGTCATTTTCTAGTTGTTTTTAGTTAGATTTTATTTAGTGCAACAATCTCATTTGGATGCTACTTTGAATTGTTTTAGTGTTTTTATGGTTTCAGGTGAAATTCGGAGTAATTTAGCGGAGTTTGGAGCTGAAAAGGAAAAAAGTTGGCAGCACCCCCATGAGCGCTAAACACCCACCTGGCATTTAGTGCTAGCAAGGGACCTCAGGCGTGTGCAACTTTGCTCCTCTTAGGGCGTTAAACGCCAAACCAGCAAGCAGTCTGAATCACCCTCTCTTTGGGCTTCTCAAGTGGATTTTGCATTTATTAGTTATATTTTATTTTATTTTTTATAATTTTTATTTACAAACAATATCTTTGAATCTTAGGATTTATTATTTTATTTTATTTCCATATCAAATTAAGTTAGTATAAAAGGGAAAAGATACTCCTCTTAGAGGGTTTGAACATTATCTTTTCTCTTCCGCACTTTTCAGAACCCTATTTTCTCTGTAAGTCATGAGCAACTAAACCTCTCGGTTATTTCTATGGATTAGAACTATTATTCTTCTATTTTAATTAATGTATTGTTTCAATTCTAAGGATTATTTTCGTTCTTAATCTTATGAATTTGGGTGGAACGGGAGTATGACCCTTATTCTACTTGTGTTCTTGTGATTTTCGGGAGAGTTATCTCGCTTGAACAACAACTTGAAAACAAATTCCTCCTAAATTGCTAATTATTTGAACTAATTAGGATATGTGACATATAATTCTGTTAGCTTTGAGTAATTAGGATTTTTGTGGCCATAAACTAGTTTTTGTACTTCACCCTCTAATCAGAATTATGTGATCACAGGAGTGGCGGTTAATGAAGGTTAGAGGAAACCAAATTACTAAGGGATTAGGGTTTAGTTAATTACAGTTTGCCATGGAATGAATCATGCATTATTAAAATATTTGGTAAGAACTTTTAATCCGGAAAGATAAACATCTCCGAAACCTTAACTATTTTCTCATACTATTTTCACACCAAACCCTTTATTTGTTGATTTACTTGCTTATTTACTATTTTATGCGTTTCAACCATAAAAACCCATTCTCTGATTTGCCTAACTAAGTCCAACTGGTAACCATTGTTTGCTCAGTCCGACAATCCTCGTGGGATCGACCCTCACTCACCTGAGATATTACTTAGATGATCCAGTGCACTTGCCGGTTAAGCTGTAGGAATTCTCAGTCCCGCACTAGGTTTTTGGCACCGTTGTCGGGGATTGTTTATGATTGACAACTACTAGTTGTCTAGTTGCTTAGATTAGGTATTTTTCTTAGTTTTGTTTATTTACTTTTTCTTTTAACTTTCAATTTTTAATTTTATTTGTTACCCCTTTACTTTTGAATTTTGTTTTATTTATTTTCCTTTAATTTCTGATTTTAAGTTTGGTGTCTCTTTGGTGTTCTCCTCTTTTAATTTTGAAAATATTTTTTAGTGTCTTTTACTTTTTAGTTTTCAAAATTTTTAGGTTACTTTTGCACCCTTATTTTCAAATTTTTAGGTTAAGTGTTTACTTTGTATTATTTTTTTTCTTTTTATATAAGATATCTCACTGGGAGCTCTCTATACTCTGACATAGAGACTCTCACTTTTTTTTATTTTTTATTTGTTTATAAGCAGTAGCAGGGACAAAGAACCCTTTGTTGAGTTTGATCCCGAACCTGAGAGGACCTTGATGCAGCGTTTGCAACAAGCCAGAGCTTACAAAGTCGAAGAGAATCTCAAGAAAACTTTTGAGAAGGAAGCTAAGGAGCCCACCATGGACGCTAATGGTAGAAATGTGGACGCTGATGAGGAAGCAAGGAGGACGCTTGGCTCATACATTGCATCTACGCCTGACTTCTATGGGTGCAGTATAGCTGTACCTGCTATTGGTGCAAATAATTTTGAGCTTAAGCCTCAACTGATCACTCTGGTGTAGCAGAATTGCCAATTTCATGGTTTCCCATAAGAGGACCCCAATTTATTTATCTCTAATTTTCTGCAGATATGTGACACTGTGAAGATGAATGGAGTGAATCATGAGGTTTACAAGCATATGCTCTTCCCCTTTGTTGTGAGGGACAGAGCAAAACAGTGGCTTTATTCTCAGCCCAACGAGAGCCTGGACACGTGGGACAAGGTGGTCACTATATTTCTGACCAAATTTTATCCACCTCAGAAGCTGACTAAGTTTAGGGTAGATGTCTAGACCTTCAGACAGAAAGATGGAGAATCCCTTTATGAGGCGTGGGAGAGATACAAGTTGATGATCAGGAAGTACCCTTCTGATATGTTTTCTAAGTGGACCAGGCTGTAGATTTTTTATGATGGCCTTTTTGAGATGGCGAAGATGTCAGTAGACAAATCTGCAGGTGGTTCCCTGCACATGAAGAAATGCCTGAAGAGGCGAATGAGCTTATTGAGATGGTTGCCAATAACCAATATCTTTACACTTCTGAGAGAAATCCTTTGAGAACTGGGACTACTCAAAGGAAAATAGTCATAGAGGTGGACAAACTAGATGCCATCTTGGCTTAGAACAAGATCATGTCCCAGCAAATTAGCATGATCTCTCAGCATTTAACAGGGATGCAAGTCTCAGCTGTCCACACTCAAGATGCATCCTATGATGTGACTGGAAGCTACAACCAAGGGGACTCCTATGGCTTTGCTCAACCCACCACTGAGCAAGTAAATTACATGGGAAACCCCTCCAAAAATCCCAACAATGACCCATATTTGAATACTTTTAATCAGGAGTGGAGGAATCACCCTAACTTTGGGTGAAAGGAGCAGTCACAAAAGCCCCAACAGAGCTTCAACAACAACCAAGGTGGATCCAATTAGAATAGGTTTAACAACCGGCAATTCCAGCCCTCTCAGCAGCAGCAAGGTTACTCTCAGAGCCAAGACACTCCTGACCTAGCCACAATAGTCTCAGAGCTTTCCAATACCACTCATAGCTTTATGCAAGAGACAAGAGCTTCAATTTGGAACTTGGAAGTACAAGTGGGTCAGTTGAACAAGAAGATACCTGAGAGACCTCCTAACACTCTTTTCAGTAACACAAAGGTGAATCCAAGAGAAGAGTGCAAGGCCTTCATCATGAACAAGGAGCCTGAACCTAAGGAGGAGGTGTATGCTGCTGAGGAATTAAAGGAAGAAAAGGCTCAAGAAGAGGTTGGAAGAGCACTGTTACACGCCCCACTGGTGGCACAAGAGCCTGAAGTACAACGCCCTCAGAAACTTCAAGAGGAGACCAAGGATGAGCAATTCGCTCAGTTCTTAGAAATCTTCAAAAAGTTACACATTAATATTCTTTTTGTTAAGGTGTTGGAGAAGATGCCTCCCTATATGGCCTTCATGAAAAGCATACTCTCTGAGAAAAAGGCCTTGAAGGGAGATAAAACTGTGGTCTTGACCAAGGACTGCAATGCACTCATTCAGAGGAAGCTACCCAAGAAGATGCCAGATCCCGAAAGCTTCCTAATTTCCTGTACCAATGGAAATATTACATTTGAGAAAGCACTCTGTGACCTTGGTTCAAGCATAAATCTGATGCCGCTCTCCGTGATGAAAAAGTTGGGGATCCAAGAGGCACAACCCACAAGAATTGCACTAGAGATGGCTGACAAGTCTCGAAAGCAGGTATATAGGCCAGTGGAGAACATATTGGTCAAAGTTGGAGAAGTCTTCCTCCCTGTTGATTTTGTAATACTTGACATGGGGGAGGATACAGAGGACTCTATCATCCTAGGAAGTCCATTCCTAGCCACTGGAAGAGCCCTCATTGATATAGAGAGAGGTGAATTGGTGCTGAAGTTACATGAGGATAGGATGGTCTTCAAACCTCCACCACTCTCTGATAAAAGAGGTACCTACATACAGAGCTCAGAGCTTAAGCCTTCTCACTTGGTGGAAAGCCATACAGTACCCCCTGACATCAAACCTAAGATTAGTGTTGGGCATTCACCACCCACCAAAGAGGGAGGAGGCCCCAAAAAGAAAGTACCTAAAGGCTGGAAGAACAATAAGATTCCTACTGAGGACTTCTCACTTGGAATGAAGGTGGTGTTCACTAGAAGCCTAATCATGCCACATACTATGAATAGGATCCTGTCTCTAGAGCATGTTAAGTTGATTCATAAGAGCACAGGAAAGAAGTTCACAATGAGGGGTGAAGATCTAAGCCCCTATGATCCTCCTCCTTAGAGGAGCTGCCTGTCAAGCTAGTGACGGTAAAGAAGCACTTGTTGGGAGGCAACCCAAATATTAGTATCCTTTAGTTTACTTTTGTTTTATCTCAGTTTTATTTTAGTTTGATTTCATATCATTTTATTGTTCATTAATTTTCGTAGTTTTCCTAGTTCTTCTAATGTTTGTAATCATGTACAGCGCTGAAAATAGGGATAGGAGAGCTCAGATAGAAGAACAAAATGCCTTGGAGAGAAACAGCTGTGGGTGCTAAACGCCAGGGAGGGAGCTTTGGTATGAGCGTTTAATGCCCGAAAGGGGGCATTCCAACACAATTTTTGCTCCCGCTAGAGAGTTTAACGCCCATAACTGGTGTTAAACGCCAAAAAAAGAGGGTATGTCACCTGCTAGCGTTAAACGCTAGAACCAACATTTAATGCCCAGAGGGAAGGTTTCAAAATTGAAGGGAAGGCTTTGTACCATTGGTCAAACCCTAACTCCCACCTACTTCACCATTCAATCTTATACATTCTCTCTCTTTCTTACCTACTTTTCCATCCACATTCATCCATCCCATCACCCATCACTTCCCTTGATTCTCTCAACTCACCTCCCACTCTACCTAATCCAATCTCATCTATCCCATCCTTCTCTCAACTTTCCCCCTCACCCTTCCCCCATAACCGAACCACACCCCCTCCCCACCTATAAATACCCCACTTCACTTTCACTTTTCACCACACCTCACACTACTCTCTCCTTCTTACTTACCATTCATCGTACATACTCCCAATCTTTCCTTTTCCCCTTCTTTTTTAGCCAAGGTCGAAGCCTTCTCTTCCCCATTCTCCTCTATCTATTTTATTTTTCTTACTTTGCTCTGGGACGAGCAACATTTTAAGTTTGTTGTTGGGTGCTCCGCTTTTGTTCTTCATTTTTTACTTTCTCCATGGCACCCAAGACCGGAGAATCCTCCTCAAGAAAGAGGAAAGAGAAGGCTCCTTCCTCCGACCCATGAGATTTTACACGGTTCTTTTTCAAGACACATGAGGACCACTTTTATGAGGTGGTGCACAAGAAGAAGGTGATTCCAAAGGTCTGCTTCGATCTGAAGCCGGAGGAGCACCCAGAGATATAGTACCAGATTTTGAAATGGGGTTGGAAAGTTCTAGCCAACCCCGTGGCTAAAGTTGGAACACCGATGGTGCGAGAGTTCTACACTAATGCTTGGGTCACTTACAAGCATGTCAGAGGCGTGAACCTAGAGCCAAAGAACTGGCGCACTATGGTCAGAGGGCATATCATGGATTTCAGCCTGGAGCGTGTAAGGGTGGCACTACAGTTACCACCATCCAGAGAGGATCCTTATTCATATTGTAAGGTCCCACATCGGTTGGGGAGAGGAACGAAGCATGCCTTATAAGGGTGTGGATACCTCTCCCTAGCATGACACATTTTGACGAGTGAGTGTGGGGGTTTTGGCTATCATCTCTATCGTCAAAGGCAAAACCGTGAGGCCTTGTGTGCCAAAGCAGACAATATCATGCTAGCGGGTGATCTGGACTGTTACAGATGATATCAGAGCCAAAGCCCGGATCGATGTGCCAGCGAGGGCGCTGGACTCCCTTAGGGGGTGGATTGTAAGGTCCCACATCGATTGGGGAGGGGAACGAAGCATGCCTTATAAGAGTGTGGATACCTCTCCCTAGCATGACGCATTTTGATGAGTGAGTATGGGGGTTTCGGCTATCATCCCTATCATCAAAGGTAAAACCGTGAGGCCTTGTATGCCAAAGCGAAGAATATCGTGCTAGCGGGTGGTTTGGGCTATTACACATACAGTCGGAGGGTTAAAACTGACCAGCAGTTAGATCAAGTTCTTGTTGACATCTATCTCCCCAAAGCTCAATAGAGGAGGGATTCTAGAGGTAAGCGATACCAGCTAGGTAGGCATGACCTCAAGCCATTGGCTAGGGGATGGTTGGAGTCCATCCAACGTTCCATCCTTCCTGCGAGCAACCAATCTGAGGTTACAGTCGAGCGAGCAGTGATGATTCACTGTATCATGCACGGCAACGAGGTGGAGGTGTATGAGGTGATCCCTCAGGAGTTCTACAGGATAGCTAACAAGTCCTCCACCACTGCGAGACTGACTTTTCCTCATCTCATCTATCGCCTATGTGCAGCAGCTAAAACTCACATTGATGGAGATACCCCGATCGGAGTTGAGAGACCAATCATAAAGAAGGGTATGGAGCATGCTAGAGAGCTCGGGCAAAGACCGCAACAGGAGCCAGTTCCACCACCTCCGTAGTATTTCATTCTATTTTCTATTTCTATTCTGAGTTGCATGATCATTAGTTGGATTCCCTTGCTTTCAAGTTTAATTGTTTATTTTAGTATTTTTATTTTAGAAGATGTCTCATGTATTGTGCACTGAGCTTAAGCAAAAATCAAAAGAAAAGGAAGTAGTAAAATGCATGAGATTTTGAGTTATATTTATAGATATTGAGTTATTCTAGTTACTTTGATGTTGTGACACTATCTCTGTTTCTAAACGTATGAATTAACTATGCATATTTGATATTGGAGTTGAGAATATTGGTTCCTGAGGATCAGAAGCTTAGAGAAGTATTATTGATTCTCTGAAATTAGAAAAAGATTGATTCTTGAGGCAAAATAAACAGCAAAAAGAATTGAAAAGAAAAGAAAAATCAAAAGAAAAAGGTTCAAGGCTTTGAGCATCAATAGTTAGGAGGATCAAAATTGATCTAAAGCTCAAAAGAGTGGTTTTCCCTAACCATATGCTTGTGGTGTGAAGGTGTCAAGTAACCCTTGAGACTGAACACTTAAAGTCGTGACCCATTGCTATTACAGAATATGCCTAAGGCTCTAACCACCACTGTCTGGCAGAAAAAAACAAAGAGAAATTCGAACTCAAGGAGTTTCCCAGTTAAGTGCTTGTGGTGTTCTTGTATCAAGTTAAGCTTGAAAACAGAACACTTAGAGTCACGGCTAGGCTCAAGGTGCAAACTAAAGAAAAGAAAAGAGCTGTGATCAAGAATCAATTAGAGCCTAAGGAAGAGAATCTATAATATCATCCGAGTTCTAGTTCCGAAGGATACTAATATTTTTGAGGTTCAAAGGTTAGTGAGATGCCGAAACTATTCAAAATTAGAGTGTCATAAGGCCCATTCAGTAACTAGAGCTGAGCTTAAATGATAATTCAAATCTCAGACATTTTCTCTTCTTAGTCCTACATTGTTTTTGGTTGCTTGAGGACAAGCAAAAGTTTAAGTTTGGTGTTGTGATGCGTGAGCATGTCGTACCCTTTTTATGGTCATTTTCTAGTTATTTTTAGTAGATTTTATTTAGTTTTACTTAATTTTAGTGCAAAAATCCCATTTGGATGCTACTTTGAGTTGTTTTAGTATTTTTATGATTTCAGGTAAATTTGGAGCAGTTTAGCAGAGTTTGGAGCTGAAAAACGAAAAAAGCTTGCAACACCCTGCTAGGCGCTAAATGCCCAACTGGTGTTTAGCGTCAGCAAGGGACCTCAAGCATGTGCAACTTTGCTCCCCTTAGGGCGTTAAATGCCCAAAGTGGCGTTTAACGCCAACAAGCAGTCCAAATCACCCTCTCTTTGGGTCTCTCAAGTGGATTTAACATTTATTAGTTATATTTTATTTTCTTTTTGTAATTTTATTTACAAATAATATCTTTGAGTCATAGGATTTATTATTTTATTTTATTTCTGTATCAAATTAGGTTAGTATAAAAGGGAAAATATACTCCTCTTAGGGGGTTCGAAATTTATCTTTTCTCTTCCGCACTTTTTAGAACCCTGTTTTCTCTGTAAGTCATGAGCAACTAAACCTCTCGGTTAATGTTAGGAGCTCTGTTTATTTCTATGAATTAGAACTATTATTCTTCTATTTTAATTAATGTATTGATCCAATTCTAAGGATTGTTTTCGTTCTTAATCTTATGAATTTGGGTGGAACGGTGTTTTCGTTCTTAATCTTATGAATTTGGGTGGAACGGGAGTATGACCCTTATTCTACTTGTGTTCTTGTGATTCTCGGGAGAGTTGTCTCGCTTGAATAACAGCTTGAAAATAAATTCCTCCTAAATTGATAATTACTTGAACTAATTGGGATATGTGACATATAATCCTGTTATCTTTGGGTAATTAGGGTTTTTGTGACCATAAACTAGTTTCTGTACTTAACCTTCTAATCGGAATTAAGTGACCAAGGGAGTGGCGGTTAATGAAGGATAGAGGAAACTAAATCACTAAGGTATTAGGGTTTAGTTAATTACGATTTGCCATGGAATGAATCATGTATTATTAAAACAGTTGGTAAGAACTATTAATCCGGAAAGATAAACATTTCCGAAACTTTAACTATTTTCTCATGCTGTTTTCACACCAAACCCTTTATTTGTTTATTTACTTGCTTATTTACTGTTTTATGCATTTCAACCATAAAAACCCGTTCTCTGATTTGCCTAACTAAGTCCAACTGGATAATCATTGTTTGCTCAGTCCGAAAATCCTCGTGGGATCGACCCTCACTCACCTGAGGTATTACTTTGTTTGACTCGGTGCACTTGCCGGTTAAACTATGGAAATTCTCAGTCCCGTAGCAGTAGTCGACTATGGGAGTCATCCATCCTAGACTTTGGTTAGATATGGCCATTATTTTCAAGCTATCATATCCCTTGGGCACTGAGGGTGCATAGAGAGTTTTCTGGATGAGGATTCTATTGTTGCTCCCTAGCTTGGTGCTGGCTAACTTAGAGAGGGCGTCTACTTGGCCGTTGGATTTCTGAGCTATATGTCGGACCTCTCTTTTTGAGAACTGAGCCAGATGTTCCTGTGCCTCTTCTAGGTACTTCTTCATGTTGGGGTCTTTGGCTTGACAAGTGCCATTAACTTGAAAAATTATCACTTGAGAATCACTAAACACTATCAACTTTTCTGCTCCAATCTATTTATCCAGCTTCAAGCCAGCAAGTAAGGCTTCATACTTTACTTGATTGTTAGAAGCAGGAAACTCAAACCTTAGTGATAGTTCGATCCGAGTTCCTTACTCATTTTTCAGGATGACTACTTGTTCATACCCTAGGTCGAGCTATGTGACCAGGGTTGACTGAAGACAAGAGCAACCGACCTCTTAAGGTTGGTCACAACCGACCTCTTCCCAAAAGAGCTCGGCCAAATCGCTATAAGGGCCCAAGCAGGCCCAAACGAAGGGACACAGCCCAATCTAAAGGTAGCCAAAGCCTAGAAAGATAAAGGCGGTTCCCCTTAAAAATAAGATGACTTCACTCAAAGATAAGATAGGATAACTAACTTATCTCAAAAGGCAGGTCACTCACACACTACTATAAATTCACTGGAGCACCTAGGTATAACTCATACTCTGATTCTACACAAAAAACCTGCTCAAAGCCCATGCTAACTTAAGCATCGGAGTCTCTTGCAGGTACCACCCCTCCGGTGATCAAAGATCAGCAGCACCACCAGCTCCAACAAGTCGGACACAACAGCTCCGGCTTCCACAGAAGATCTCATCTGAGATCGACCTTCAGTTTCAGGTAACCCTCGGAACATTAGCGCCGTTGCCGGAGAACCTGGAATTCATCCCATCATCATGGCGGACAACCATGACAACGACCACAACTCCGGTTTGGAAGAAAGAACCCCGCTGAAAAATACAGATGCTGCATCAAAAGACGTGCCTCAAACTAAGGGGGACAAGCAGTCTCAAAACACGGAAATCTTAGAGGCCCTCTGATGAGCGGATAATTTATACGCTTTTTGGCATTATTTTTAGTATGTTTTTAGTATATTTTAGTTAGTTTTTATTATATTTTTATTAGTTTTTATTTAAAATTTACTTTTCTGGACTTTACTATGAGTTTGTGTATTTTTCTGTGATTTCAGATATTTTCTGGCTGAAATTAAGGGACCTGAGCAAAAATCTGATTCAAAGGCTGAAAAAGGACTGCAGATGCTGTTAGATTCTGACCTCCCTGCACTCAAAGTGCATTTTATGGAGCTGTAGAAGCCCAATTGGCGCACTCTTAATTGCGTTGGAAAGTAGACATTCTGAGCTTTCCATCAATATATAATAGTTCATACTTTGCCCGAGATTTGATGGCCCAAACAGGCGTTCCAAGTCAGCTCAAGAATTCTGGTGTTTAACGCCAGAACTGGCATAAAATCTGGAGTTAAACGCCCAAACTGGCACAAAAGCTGGCGTCTAACTCCAAGAAAAGTCTCTACACATGAAAGCTTCAATGCTCAGCCCAAGCACACACCAAGTGGGCCCCAGAAGTGGATTTTTACACTAAACACCCTAGCTTACTCATTTTCTGTAACCCTAGGTCACCAGTTTACTATAAAAACTACTTTTAGTGATTCATCTTGTACCTCATGACATTTTACACATTTCATATTGTATCTTCTATGGCATGAGTCTCTAAACCCCATTGTTGGGGGTGAGGAGCTTTGCTGTTCTTAATGAATTAATGCAATTACTACTGTTTTCCATTCTATCACGCTTGCTTCTATTCTAAGATATTCATTCGCACTTCAACCTGATGAATGTGATGATCCGTGACACTCATCATCATTCTCACCTATGAACGCGTGCCTGACAATCACCTCCGTTCTACCTTAGATTGAATGCATATCTCTTAGCCTCATGATTCAGATTAGAGTCTTCGTGGTATAAGCTAGAATTATTGGCGGCTATTCCTGAAATCCGGAACGTCTAAACCTTGTCTGTGGTATTCTGAGTAGGATATGGGAAGGGATGACTGTGACGAGCTTCAAACTCATGAGTGTTGGGCGTAGTGACAGACGCAAAAGGATCAATGGATCCTATTCTGACATGATCGAGAACCGACAGATGATTAGCCGTGCGGTGACAGCGCATTTGGAACATTTTCATTGAGAGGACGGGAAGTAGCCATTGACAACGGTGATGCCCAACATAAAGCTTGCCATGGAAGGAGCCTTGCGTGCATGAAGAAGAAGATAGTAGGAAAGCAGAGATTCAGAAGATAAAGCATCTCCAAAGCCTCAACCTGTTCTTCATTACTGCATGACAAGTATTTATTTCATGTTCTTTTTCTTTTTACAATTAAATCTGAGAATTATTGATATCCTGACTAAGAGTTACAAGATAACCATAGCTTGCTTCATGCCGACAATCTCCGTGGGATCGACCCTTACTCACGTAAGGTATTAATTGGACGACCCAGTGCACTTACTGGTTAGTTGTGCGGAGTTGCAAAAAGTGTGATTGTAATTTCGTGCACCAAGTTTTTGGCGCCGTTGCCGGGGATTGTTCGAGTTTGGACAACTGAAGGTTTATCTTGGTGCTTAGATTAGGAATATTTTATTTTTGTTGGTTTAGAGTCTTTTATTTGAAGTTTAGTTTCATATTTTAAGTTTGGTGTCAATTGCATGTTTTTACTTTCTTTTAATTTTTCGAATTTGCATACTCTTAGTTGTCTCTTGATCTTTAAAAATTCTAAGTTTGGTGTCTTCTTTGTGTTTTCTTTTAATTTTTCGAAAATTTGTGTTTGATTTTCTAAAAATTTTAAGTTTGGTGTGTTTTTGTGCTTTTATTTATTTAATTTTTTTTTCAAAAATTTGTTCTCTGTGTTCATCTTGATCTTTAAAGTGTTCTTGGTATTCATCTTGACATTCAAAGTTTTCTTGTTTGTTCTCTCTGTTTTGATCTAAAATTTCTAAGTTTGGTGTCATTTTGTTGTTTTTCTCTTTCCTCATTAAAATTCAAAAATCAAAAAAATATATTTTCCTTATTTTACTCATAAATTTTGAAATTTTGTATTAAATTAGTCAAAGATTTTCAAAATCATATCTTTTTTTTTAGTCAAGTCAAAATTCTAATTTCAAAAATTGATCCTTTCAAATCTCTTTCAAAAATTAAATCTTTTTAATTTCTTCAATCATATCTTTTTCAAAATAATTTTCAATCATATCTTTTTTTTAATTGCAATCATATCTTCTAAATCATATATTTTTCAAAATAATTTTCAATCATATCTTTTTGATTGCTAATTTCAAAATCTTTTTAATTAATTAATTAATTTAGTCTTCAATTTGCTTTTATTTTATTTTCTTTTTTTTTTTGAAATTTTATTTTATTTTCCATTTATTTTAGTTTATTCTATTTTAATTTCGGTTACTTTTAATTAAATAAATAAAAATAAAAATATAATTTATTTGCAATTCATATCAATTTTCTTTTCTCCATCATGGACATAAGTGGAAATGAACAGTCCAGAAGGACTCTAGGGTCATATGCTAACCCCATTACAGCTGCATATGGGAGTAGCATCTGTATACCTCCCATCAAAGCAAGCAGCTTTGAGCTAAACCCTCAGCTCATTATCATGGTGCAGCAAAATTGCTAGTATTCCGGTCTTTCACAGGAAGAACCTACTGAGTTTCTGGCACAGTTCTTACAAATTGCTGATATAGTACGTGATAAAGAAGTGGATCAGAATGTCTACAGATTATTATTGTTTCCATTTGCTGTAAAAGATCAAGCTAAGAGGTGGTTAAATAACCAACCCACACAAGCATAAAAACATGGAGACAATTAACAGACAAATTCCTGAATCAATTTTACCCTCCAAAAAAGATGACACAGCTAAGGCTGGACATCCAAGGCTTTAAACAAGAGGATCATGAATCTCTTTATAATGCTTGGGAGAGGTACAGAGGGATGCTAAGAAAATTCCCCTCTAAAATATTTTCAGAGTGGGTACAGTTAGACATCTTCTACTATAGACTTACAGAAAAAGCTTAGATGTCTCTAGACCACTCAGCTGGTGGATCTATACACATGAGAAAAACAATTGAAGAGGCTCAAGAACTCATAGATACAGTTGCTAGAAATCAACATCTGTACTCAAACAGTGAGTCCTCCATAAAAGAAGAGGCTATGGCAGTAACTACTAATCCTAATCCTCAAGAACAGATTGTTGAACTTAATCAGCAATTACTCCTTATGACAAAACAATTAGTAGAAATTAAAGAGATGATCCAAGATACTAAAAAGGCTAACAAGAATATGGAAGCACAATTGAATCAGACAAGACAGCAGCTATCTAAACAGATAACAGAAGAATGCCAAGCTGTCCAATTAAGGAGTGGGAAGACATTGAATAAATCAGCTCAAAGTAGCAGAAAGCCAAGAAAGGAACAACTGATAGAGGATGACCAAACCACTGCCCAAAATCCCTCTGAGGACAGCAAGAGCCCAGAGAAGAATAATTCTGGCGTTCAAACGCCAGAAAAGGGTGAGAGATTGGTGTTAAACGCCAGTGGATGCCCATTACTGGCGTTCAAACGCCAGAAAAAGGAGAAAAGTTGGCGTTAAACGCCCATTCCCTGCCCAGCTCTGGCGTTCAAACGCCAATGAGGGATCAGACACCTGCAAGTACTGATAGTAACCCCTCTAAGAAGGCTTCTCCAACCACCTCTGTAAGAAATAAACCTACAGCAACTAAGGTTGAAGAATATAAAGCCATGATGCCTTATCCTCAGAAACTCTGCCAAGTGGAGCAGGATAAACAATTTGCCCGCTTTGTAGACTATCTCAGGACTCTTGAAATAAAGATCCTATTTGCAGAGGCACTTGAAAAAATACCCTCTTATGCTAAGTTCATGAAAGAGATCTTAAGTCATAAGAAGGATTGGAGAGAAACTGAAAAAGTTTTTCTCACTGAAGAATGCAGTGCAGTCATTCTGAAAAGCTTACCAGAGAAGCTTACAGATCCAGGAAGCTTTATGATACCGTGCACATTAGAGGGTGTTTACACCAAGACAGCTCTATGTTACCTTGGAGTAAGTATCAACCTAATACCTGCATCCACTATCAGAAAGCTTGGTTTGACTGAAGAGGTCAAACCAACCCGGATATGTCTTTAACTTGCTGATGGCTCCATTAAATACCCATCAGGCATAATTGAGGACATGATTGTCAAGGTTGGGCCATTTGCCTTTCCCACTGACTTTGTAGTGCTGGAAATGGAGGAGCACAAGAGTGCAACTCTGATTCTAGGAAGACCTTTCCTAGCAACTGGATGAACTCTCATTGATGTCCAAAAAGGGGAAGTGACCCTGAGAGTCAATGAGGATGAGTTCAAGTTAAATGTTGTCAAAGCTATGCAGCATCCAGACACGTTAAATGACTGCATGAGCGTTGATATTATTGAATCCCTGGTGGAAGATGTCAATATGACTGAAAGTCTTGAATCAGAGCTAGATGACATCTTTAAAGATGTTCAGCCTGATCTGGAGGAATCAGAGGAAATAAAAGAACCTATGAAAATCCCTCAGGAAGAGGAGAAACCTCCTAAACCCGAGCTCAAATCACTACCACCATCCCTGAAATATGTATTTCTGGGAGAGGGTGACACTTTTCCAGTGATCATAAGCTCTGCTTTAAATCCACAGGAAGAGAAAGCACTAATTCAAGTGCTAAGGACACACAAGACAGCTCTTGGGTGGTCCATAAGTGACCTTAAGGGCATTAGCCCAGCAAGATGCATGCACAAGATCCTATTGGAGGATGATGCTAAGCCAGTGGTTCAACCACAGAGGCGGCTAAATCCAGCCATGAAGGAAGTGGTGCAGAAAGAGGTCACTAAGTTACTAGAGGCTGGGATTATTTATCCTATTTCTGATAGCCCCTGGGTGAGTCCTGTCCACGTTGTCCCCAAGAAGGGAGGCATGACAGTGGTTCATAATGAAAAGAATGAATTGGTTCCTACAAGAACAGTTACAGGGTAGCGTATATGTATTGACTATAGAAGGCTCAATACAGCCACCCGAAAGGATCACTTTTCTTTCCCATTCATAGACCAGATGCTAGAGAGACTAGCAGGTCATGAATATTACTACTTTTTGGATGGCTATTCAGGTTACAACCAAATTGCAGTGGATCCTCAGGATCAAGAGAAAACAGCATTCACATGTCCTTCTGAAGTATTTGCCTACAGAAGGATGCCTTTTGGTTTGTGCAATGCACCTGCGACCTTTCAGAGATGAATGCTCTCTATTTTCTCTGATATGGTGGAAAAATTTCTGGAAGTCTTCATGGATGACTTTTCAGTATTTGGAGACTCATTCAGCTCCTGTCTTGACCATTTAGCACTTGTTCTGAAAAGGTGCCAAGAGACTAACCTTCTTAAACTGGGAAAAAATGTCACTTTATGGTGACTGAAGGAATTGTCCTTGGGCACAAAATTTTAAGCAAGGGGATAGAGGTGGATCAAGCCAAGTTAGAGGTAATTGAGAAATTACCACCACCTGCCAATGTTAAGGCAATCAGAAGCTTTCTGGGGCATGCAGGATTCTATAGGAGGTTCATAAAGGATTTTTCAAAAATTGCAAAACCTCTAAGCAACCTGCTAGCTGCTGACACGCCATTTGTATTTGACACAGAGTGTCTGCAGGTGTTTGAGACCCTGAAAGCCAAGCTGGTCACAGCACCAGTCATCTCTGTACCTGACTGGACACTACCATTCGAATTAATGTGTGATGCCAGTGACCATGCCATTGGTGCAGTGTTGGGACAGAGGCATAACAAACTTCTGCACGTCATTTACTATGCTAGCCGTGTTTTAAATGATGCACAGAAGAATTACACAACCACAGAAAAAGAGTTACTTACAGTGGTTTATGCCATTGACAAGTTTAGATCCTATTTAGTAGGTTCAAAAGTGATTGTGTATACTGACCATACTGCTCTTAAATACCTACTCACAAAGCAGGATTCAAAACCTAGGTTCATAAGATGGGTGTTGCTTCTGCAAGAGTTTGATATAGAAATAAGAGACAGAAAAAGGACAGAGAACCAGGTAGCTGATCACCTGTCCCGGATAAAACCAGTAGCAGGGGTATCCCACCTTCCTACTGAGATCTCTGAAACCTTTTCGGATGAGCAACTCTTCGCCATTCAGGAAGTACCATGGTTTGCAGACAGGAAAAGGAAGAAGCATGAAAGGATTCTCTCAATACAGAGTCAAATAAAACCCCCACATTCAAACTCTAAGTTTGGTGTTGGAAGGCTACAACCAAACTCTAAGTTTGGTGTTAAGAGGCCATCATCATGCTCTGAGTATCTGTGAGGCTCCATGAGAGCCCACTGTCAAGCTACTGACATTAAAGAAGCGCTTGTTGGGAGGCAACCCAATTTTATTTATCTATGTTAATTTCTATTTTCCATTGTTATTTTATGTTTTCTGTAGGTTGATGATCATGTGAAGTCACAAAAACAATTGAAGAAAGCAAAAACAAACTGAAAAACAGAATGAAAAATAGCACACCCTGGAGGAGAAGCCTACTAGCGTTTAAACGCCAGTAAAGGCAGCAGAATGGGCGTTAAACGCCCAGTCTGGCACCATTCTGGGCGTTTAACGCCAGAAATGGGCACAAAGGAAAGGAAGAGACATGAGAGAGGATCAAAGAGTCATGAGAGAGGAGCAACAAAGGCAAGGAAGAGACATTGAGGAGCTCAAGCACTCCATAAGATCTTCAAGAGGAAGAACTAGCCGCCATCACTAAGGTGGACCCGTTCTTTAATCTCCTTATTCTTTATCATCTGTTTTTCAAATTTTTATGCTTTATGTTTATCTATGTTTGTGTCTTTATTACATGATCACTAGTGTCTTAGTGTCTATGCCTTAAAGCTATGAAAATGAATCCATCACCTCTCTTAAATAAAAAATGTTTTTAATTGAAAAAGAAAAAGAAGTGCATGAATTTCGAATTTTAAAACAGATTAATTATTTTGATGTGGTGGCAATACTTTTGTTTTTCTGAATGAATGCTTGAATAGTACATATTTTTTAATTTGTTGATTCATGAATGTTAAAATTGTTGGCTCTTGAAAGAATGATGGAAAAGGAGAAATGTTATTTGATGATCTGAAAAATCATAAAATTAATTCTTGAAGCAAGAAAAAGCAGTGAATAGAAAGCTTGCAAAAAAAATGTGAAAAAAAAGAAAAAAAAAAGAACAAGCAGAAAAAGTCAATAGCCCTTTAAACCAAAAGGCAAGGGTAATAAAAAGGATCCAAGGCTTTGAGCATCAGTGGATAGGAGAGCCCACAGGAATAAAATCCTGGCCTAAGCGGCTAAACCAAGCTGTCCCTAACCATGTGCTTGTGGCGTGAAGGTGTCAAGTGAAAACTTGAGACTAAGCGGTTAAAGTCGTGGTCCAAAGTAAAAAGAGTGTGCTTAAGAGCTCTGGACACCTCTAATTGGAGACTCTAGCAAAGCTGAGTCACAATCTGAAAAGGTTCACCCAGTTATGTGTCTGTGGCATTTATGTATCCGGTGGTAATACTGGAAAACAAAATGCTTAGGGTCACGGCCAAGACTCATAAAGTAGCTGTGTTCAAGAATCAACATACTTAACTAGGAGAATCAATAACACTATCTGGATTCTGAGTTCCTATAGAAGCCAATCATTCTGAACTTCAAAGGATAACGTGAGATGCCAAAACTGTTCAGAGGCAAAAAGCTAAAAGCCCTGCTTATCTAATTAATACTGATCTTCATAGATGTTTTTGGAATTCATTGTATATTCTCTTCTTTTTATCCTATTTGATTTTCAGTTGCTTGGGGACAAGCAACAATTTAAGTTTGGTGTTGTGATGAGCGGATAATTTATACGCTTTTTGGCATTATTTTTAGTATATTTTTAGTATATTTTAGTTAGTTTTTATTATATTTTTATTAGTTTTTATTTAAAATTCACTTTTTTGGAATTTACTATGAGTTTGTGTGTTTTTCTGTGATTTCACGTATTTTCTGGCTGAAATTGAGGGACCTGAGCAAAAATCTGATTCAGAGGCTGAAAAAGGACTGCAGATGCTGTTGGATTCTGACTTTCCTGCACTTGAAGTGGATTTTCTGGAGCTACAGAAGCCCAATTGGCGCGCTCTCAATTGTGTTTAGAAGGTAGACTGAAGGTTGTGGTAGGCTTAGAGAAGGGGGTTGAATCTATGCCTTCCTTTTAGTTGCTGTTGTTACCCTTTTAAAACAGATTTGCAATTCTGATTCTGTTTTAACTTAGCAGCGGAAATTTATGAGACAATTTATTTTTGTCTCATGAATATCAGAAAACAGAACACAGCAGAGAAGAGAAAAGCTAACACCAGCATGTATCCTGGTTCGGTTGCCTTGTGCTATGCAACCTACATCCAGTCTCCTCCACAACTATGGAAGAATTTCACTATAGTTAACAGTATTACATACACCAATAACACAGGATTTACCCAATCCTTTCACACTCCAGTCATGGCTTTTACTTGAGCTCTCTCAATATGTCTTTTCTCACAAGAAATTACAGAAAGATAAACATAGAAAAGTACATTACAATCTGTAAAACATGAAGGAGATTGACTTCATCAACAGTCTCTGTGCTATGCGAAAAACCAGATTAGCATGCCTCTGATTCAGTTCTTCATACTGGCGGAATGCACCTTTGATTAGGTTACACTGTCCAATTAGTTGAACTTCTTCAAAGAGCTATATCAGAACAAAACCTCTATTCACTGGTTTTCTCTCCTTAGTTTCTGAATGAACAGCAAGCTTCTTTTATCTCCTTTCATGTGGCTGAGTTCTTCTTCCAAGGTCAACACCTTGAGCCTTGAGCTTCAACAACTCACCGATTCACTTTTTCACCTTAATCCTCAGAGAAGAAACTTTCCCTCTGACTTCCTTATCTTGACCGAAAGCCACAAAGCAGTAACAATAGAAATCTTCTTATGGTCAACTTGATCTTAGCCATAGAAATGCAACTTGGTCCCCAAGAATCTCTTGTGACCGTGGATTTGTAGCAGTGAAGAACAGAGATCAACTTTCCCTTGAATGCCATTTTCGGATAGTGCAGAGAGTTGGGAAGAAGGGATGAAGATCTGATGCATGCAAGATGAGATGGATTACCTTTAACCTAAGCTTGATTTGGATTAGATTTTCTGCTTTAGCTTCTGTGCTTCAAGCTTAGATTTTCTCTTTCTTGCTTCTTTGGTTACTGGCTTATGGAGGAAGCTTTTCTTCTCATTCTCTTTCTTACTTTTCTGAAGTCTTGATGTGACTTGGTTAGAGAGGAGAGGAACGTTGCTTTGGTTGGAGCAAGATGGTGGGAAATTGAAAAACAATTTCAGGCTTGGATCAGGTTCTTCTTTACTTCAGCCCGTTGGTGCTTTGCTATGGTTCTTTGATGAATTTTGTTTGAAATGAATGACTTGGGCTTGTCTTTATTCACACTTACCATTCAGCCCATTTGCCTTGTTTTATTTTCCATTCAAGTTGGGCTGTAAATCAGATTTTGGCCTGCAACATATAATGAATAATTAGCAACATATACTTATTAATTTGAACAACTCTAATTATTTATTTTGCCAAAAATAATGTTTGTCATCACTAATTAATTTAGTTAATTTCTTAACTCAACAATCTCCCCCTTGATGACAAACATGATTTAAGCAAATAATCAAAAAGGAAGAAAATGAATTTGAGTAAGGTTTAGAAACTCCCTTTGATTTTTGTCATTTGCTTTTATGTTTCTCCCCCTTTCCTTTTCAAAAATTGCTCCCCCTGGATTTATGCTTTCCTCTTTGTTCCTGTTTCACATTGTTCTTAAAGAGAGCATAATGAAGAGCTATGCACAATTTATCTTGTACAGGGAATATCAAATGAGCAACATCACATAATCAGCCCAATATCAAGCTAATATTATCAGCATCAGTATTCAGCATGTAGAATTAAATTTTAGTGCAGCAATTTGACAAAAATTTCAAAAGAAAAACTGATGGCTGCATCAATGCCAAAATATGCTTAAATATCCTACTATTACTCCCCCTTTTGCCATCAAGGGTGGACGACTGGCAAGATCAACAAAAACATCACTATAAACCCTGCAAGAAAGGTTAGTGCCCAGTCCAAAATACTAACTAAACTACCAAAGGTGCAGTAATATCCAGAGTTATTACAGTCATCCAAAAAGAAACAGTTCAAAAGTACTAAAAGAGCAGAAATCATGAGACAAAAAGAAAGCAGCAACAACAGTTTTTATGAGACAAATCCTAGGCATCAGAACCATTCCCCTCCGAGGCAGCTTCCTCTTCAACATCTGTGGTAATGTCTTCATCATTTTGAAGGTTGTCAATGAAAGTCATAAGTACAGCCACCCTATCCCTTAATTTCTTCAGAAAGTTCTCATGCTTGCTAGCCAGCTTCCTTTTCGCTTTGCTCAATTCAATCAAGTGATTCGATTGGGAGACAAACTCTTGAGCAACATCCCTGACCACATTCAGCAGAGTGGATTTCTTCCCAGTGGAGATGGAAGTACCCTCAGTAGAAGGAGCAGTAGAATCATCTGGAATGAACTCTTCATCATCATCATCATCTAGAACCACTCTCTCAGATCGAGTTGATCCTTTTTGCTGTTTCACTGAACCACTCACGGCCCAACATCAGTGTACTTCAAGGAGTCACTGATAGTTTCATTATTCAAGATAATGTCTCTGCCCTTAACATACGAATCCACACTTCCTTCATGGTAAGTCATGTTTGCATAAAATTCTTTGACCAACTGAGGGTATACAGGTTTTTTGATTTTGAAAAGGTGATTCCAGTCTAAAAATTCTAAATTTTCAACAAAAGAAAAACCTTTCTTTTTCAAATCAGGTAAATTAGCCAGAAAAGATGGACATAGAGTACGATACTGAACGACTCCCTCATAAAAATCATGGTTCATGGCAGATTTGAAACGATGGGGGTTAAAGTCTGAGTGAGATGTCATGTAGTGTGATTTGTGAACAAAAGGATCAATGTCTGGTTCTCTAACAGATGTGAGAGGGCGATGAGGGTTACCTCTTTGTGATCGAACAGGGACAGACCTTGACTTAGGTTTTGCTGTCTCAAGAACAGGTTCTGCAACAGCAGGACGCTTCCCTTTGGATGAGCTAGGTTTCGAAGAGCTCGGTTTGGAGGGTGTCGTCTTAGGTGGTTGCGTCGGCTTGGCAGGAGCAGGGTACCTTGGTGTAGTCTTGGTTCGCGCCATGGGTGCAGTGTGAGGAGGAGAGGTAGAAGGAGATGGTGAAGGTGTGAAGGTGCGGTCTTGGGAGCGAGTGGAGGGTTTGGATGGAAGTTTATACACCTTTTCTCGAGGAGGCTTGTGTGCTATAGTTTTCTTCCTCATTTGGTGGTTTTTGATTTAAGAAGAAAGAGAATAATGTGGGTAGTGGTGAAAACCGAAAGGATAAAGAAGGAGTAATGGAGGGAAGAGAGGGAGTGTTGGTAACCGTACCCAAAAGCAAATTTCCAAAACCATGCAACTGCATCACCATTTGAAAAGACTTGAAAAGACATGACCTCATTCAAGAAAGATTTTATTTGATTAAAAAAAATTTAAAAAATTAATTTTAAAATTTTGAAAAACAACAAAATTAACCTGAAACACTTTTTGGGCCACAAAACATTTAGTGAAAGCCTTTTATGAAACACACAATTCATCAAAAAAACTAACAAACAAGATTGTAACATTCATATTTGGGCCTTGAGGTGATATGAAATTAATGAAACACATTTGGACCACTCTTGATTTGAATATTGAGTTTGGCCCAGATTGAGATTTATTTGAAACAAGCCCAGAACATGTTGACGTGATGGAAACGTTCATCACCTGCCGAGAATTGTCTCATGCCTGTTTATGAGACAAAAAGCTCCAGCAAATACATCAGCATTTTTTAAACAAGGAATCATAACTCAAAATTCCTAGACAAGTCCTAAGCATGCAGAATCTATCCTCAGCTAATGGTTTTGTAAAAATATCTGCTAATTGCTCCTCTGATTTAACAAATTGAATACTAATATCCCCTTTTTTGGACATGTTCTCTTATTGAGTGAAATTTCAGTTCAATATGTTTAGTCCTAGAGTGCAAAACTGGATTTTTAGAAATATTAATGGCACTCATATTATCACACAGCAGGGGAATATTTTCAGTATTTAATTTGTAATCAGTTCATGAGTTTTCCAAATTCAGAACAAAGGGATTCATTTGCTGATCCAAAAATAATATCATCAACATATATTTGGACTAGAATAAAAGAATCATTAGAGTTCTTGATGAATAGAGTTGTGTCAGTGGTGCCTCTTTGAAAACCATTTTTCAAAAGAAAAGAGCTAAGTCTCTCATACCAAGCTCTAGGAGCTTGTCTTAAACCATAGAGAGATTTAGATAGTTTGAAAACATGATCAAAATGCTCTTTATTTTCAAAACCAGGAGGCTGCTCCACATACACTTCTCTATCTATCACTCCATTCAAAAATGCACATTTCACATCTATTTGGTATAATTTAAAACCACAAAATGCAGCATAAGCTAAGAGAAGTCTTATGGCCTCCATTCGGGCAACAGGGGCAAAGGATTCATCAAAGTCTTTTCCTTCTTCTTGGTCATATCCTTGAGCCACTAGCCTTGCCTTGTTTCTTGCAATGCTACCATCTTCTCCCAACTTGTTCAGAAAAATCCATTTGGTGCCGGTCACTTTCTTTCCACTTGGCCTTGGAACCAAAGTCCATACTTGGTTCTTTTCAAACTCAAGAAGCTCATCCTCCATAGCTTTAACCCAAGAAGGGTCACTAAGTGCTTCCTTGACGTTTTGAGGCTCTATTTGTGAGAGAAGGGCAATGTTTAATCCTTCATTTGCCTTTCTAGTGGAAGACCTTGTTTGCACTCCATGAGAGACGTCCCCAATGAAAAATTCCTCAGGATAATTCTTCAAGAATCTCCATTCACGAGGTCTGGTGGACTTGGAGGCAGATTCATTCACCAAGGGATTCTGGGCGCTGCTGGCTGTAGAATTTCCTTCAGATTCATGAGACAAAATGGAATTGTCTCTTGAATTTTCAGCATTAGCAGTTTCTGGTTCAGCTTGTCCAAAATTTCCTTTTTCATGATTTTGAGCAGCTTCATCTTCCTTTTGAGCTTGATTTCCTACATCACAATCTTCCAAAATGCTTTGTACCAAGTTAGTATCACAAAATGTAACATGTATGGACTCCTCAATAATCCTAGCATCTTGATGATACACCCTATATGCTTTACTAGTTGTGGAATATCCTACGAATAAACACTCATACGCCTTTGGATCAAATTTATCCAAATTTTCTTTGTTATTTAAGAAAAAGCATTTGCATCCAAAGATGTGTAAGTAATCTAAGTTTGGTGGGTAGCCTTTCCAAAGTTCATAAGGGGTTTTCTTCAAAAATTTTCTTATGATTGTTCTATTTAAAATGTGGCAAGCTGTGTTAACTGCTTCAGCCCAAAGAAATTTTGGAACATTACTCTCACAAAGCATAGCTCTTGTCATCTCTTGTATGCTTCTATTTCTTCTTTTCACAACACCATTTTGTTGTGGTGTTCTTGGACAAGAGAAGTTGTGAGATATTCCAAATTCCTCACAAAAGAATTCAAACAAATTATTTTCAAATTCAGTTCCATGATCGCTTCGTATAGAAGAGATTTTCAAATCCTTTTCATTTTGAATTTTCTTGCAAAAAGGTTCAAAGGCCGAAAAGGCTTCATTTTTGTGTGCAAGACATAAAACCCAACCAAACCTAGTATAGTCATCCACAATTACTAAACCATAATGTTTATCACCTAGGCTTTGAGTTCTTGTTGGACCAAATAAATCAATGTGTAGCAACTCAAGTGGTCTTTTAGTAGAGATGTCTTCCTTTGGTTTAAAAGAACTTTTTGTTTGTTTTCCCATTTGGCAAGCATCACAAGTGATGTCTTTGGCAAACTTTATCAAAGGAAGACCTCTTACTAATTCTTTCTTTACAAGTTTGTTTATTTGAAACATACTTGCATGGCCCAATCTCTTGTGCCATAACCACTTTTCAGATTCTTTAGAGTGAAGACAAGCTACATTTTGATTCTTTAGTTCATCAAGAGTAAGTCCATACATATTATTGAAACGCTTGGCAACAAACATCACTTCATTTGTTTTTTCATTAACAACACAGCATTCAAGCTCTTTGAAAACAACTAAATATCCTAAATCGCACAGCTGTCTTATACTCAAAAGATTGTGCTTTAAACCACAAACCAAAAGCACATCATCAATGAAAGTAGATTGCTCATTACCTACTTTTCCAACAGCAATGATTTTACCTTTACCATCATCTCCAAAGGTCACAAAACCTCCATCATACTTATTTAGTTTGATGAAGTAGGTTGACCTTCCAGTCATGTGCCTTGAACATTCACTATCCATGTACCACATGTCCTTTTTGTTCTTGGATGCTAGGCAAATCTGCATGATGAGTTTCAAGTAGCCTTAGGTATCCAAATTAATTTGGATCCTTTGAAGTTAATCCATCTTGGTTGCCCAAGTGCATTGAAATCACAAACAACATTGTAGACTTTGTTTCCTACAACTCTCTTTTCAATGAAGCATTGTGCATATGAGTGACCAAATTTCTTGCAATTAACACAATGATTTTCTCATGTGTGTTGCTGAAACTGACGTGAGTTATATTGCTTGAAATGATTAAAGTTTTGAAATTTTCTAATTTTTGGAGGAGATACATTTCTTTTAACAAACTGATTTTTATTAAAGTTATTCCTCTTTGCAAAAGTATTTTCACCAGAATTTTTTTGAACATTTTTACCTTTCGAATATGAGGTTTTGTTGTAAAATGGTGGTTTATTGAAAACAGCCTCATTTTTCGAAATATAACCCAAACCTGGCCGGTTTGAACTCGGTTCAGTTCTTGGTGAAGGCTCAGTTTCACTTGTGTATACTTCATCAAATTTTTCTTCAAGTGTTGGAGCATTTTCAATGCCAGATTTGTTTGGTATGGTTTTGGTATTTGATGAAGAAGCCACAAACTTTATAGAGGAAATATTAGAAAATGCATCTTCCTTGGCTATGTAGCCTAAACCAGATTTTTCAAACAATGGTCTTTGACTTGCAAGTAATTTGTCCAAGTTACTAGATCCTTGAGCAAATTTTGCTAAGTCACCATTCAGCCTTTCAATCATATCATTTAATCTTTTATTTTCAGCAATTAACTCATGTGAAGGATCCACAATGTGCTTTCCTTTTAATTTTTCAAGTTCAGATTTTAGAAATCTGTTTTCTTCAATGATGTCCAAAGCACATTCAGTTTCCTTCACTTTTTCTTTTAAAAAATCATTTTCAGCTCTTAATACATCTCTTTCAGATCTGCATTTATTGTATTTATCAAGCAGTTTTGATGTGTTTAAAGTGAGATCATCAATAATAACATGCAAATCCTCAATGGTCAAATCATAATAGTTTACCTCATCAAGATTGTTGTTTCCATCCATGAAGCAGTCTTTGTCATCTCCTTCAGATTCTTCTTCTTCATTTGAGTCATTCTCAAGATCCTCCCAAGCTGCCATGAGTACTCTCTTCCTTTCCCTCTTGCCTTTGTCCTCCTTTTTGAGCTTTGGACAGTTTGACTTGAAGTGTCCAGCCTCCTTGCAATGATGGCATGTCACCTTGCTCAAGTCCATCTTTTGCTCCTTTGAACTTGAACCCTTGTATTTGCCCTTACTTTTCATCATCCTTCTAAATCTCCTAGCAAAAAACAAAAGTTCGTCATCTGAAATACCATCACTAGACTCACTCTCTTTTGGTTCTATTTGTGACTTGAGGGCTATTCCCTTTTTCTTTGAGTCTGTGTTTGTGTGTGTGGCTTCATAGGCAAGGAGTTTTCCTCTCAGCTCATCATAGGTTATGGGACTTATGTTGTTACTCTCGGTTAGGACAGTGGCGGTGTTTTCCCACTCTTTTGTGAGGTTTCTATGGAGTTTTCTCACCAAGGTTTGTTCTGCATAGTTTGTACCCATAGCATCAAGGTTGTTGATTATGATTGAGAATCTCTCAAATGCTTCATCAATGCTTTCTCTATCCTTCATGCTAAACATCTCATACTCTTTTTGCAGCATATCAATCCTCGTTTCTTTGACTTATTTAGTGCCTTCGTGTGTGACCTGGAGTTTTTCCCAGATTTCTTTGGCTGTCTTGCATCTAGACACCTTCCGGTACTCTTCAAAGCTGATAGCACAGTGAAGAAGGTTGATTGCTTTAGCGTTCAGCTCTATCTTCTTCTTGTCATCTTCATTCCATTCAGCTTCTTCTTTCGGAGTCACCACTCCATCAGCACTTGTTTTTGTTGGGATCTTGGGACCACTCACAATGATCTTCCATAAGTTGTAGTCAATGGATTGGATGAAGATCCTTATCCTTTCTTTCCAGTAGGAATAGTTTTTTCCATTAAAGAAAGGTGGCCGGTTGTTTGACTGGCCTTCAGTGAGGGTGTAGGCAATTGTGGTTGTGCCCAGATTGTTCGCCATTGGATCTTTGCTCCAAGCGGTTAAGCTTGATTCTTGAAACCTGGCTCTGATACCAATTGAAGGTTGTGGTAGGCTTAGAGAAGGGGGGGTTGAATCTATGCCTTCCTTTTAGTTGCTGTTGTTACCCTTTTAAAACAGATTTGCAATTCTGATTCTGTTTTAACTTAGCAGCGGAAATTTATGAGACAATTTATTTTTCATTACCTTTAACCTAAGCTTGATTTGGATTAGATTTTCTGCTTTAGCTTCTGTGCTTCAAGCTTAGATTTTCTCTTTCTTGCTTCTTTGGTTACTGGCTTATGGAGGAAGCTTTTCTTCTCATTCTCTTTCTTACTTTTCTGAAGTTCTGATGTGACTTGGTTAGAGAGGAGAGGAACGTTGCTTTGGTTGGAGCAAGATGGTGGGAAATTGAAAAACAATTTCAGGCTTGGATCGGGTTCTTCTCTACTTTAGCCCGTTGGTGCTTTGCTATGGTTCTTTGATGAATTTTGTTTGAAATGAATGACTTGGGCTTGTCTTTATTCACACTTACCATTCAGCCCATTTGCCTTGTTTTATTTTCCATTGAAGTTGGGCTGTAAATCAGATTTTGGCCTGCAACATATAATAAATAATTAGCAACATATACTTATTAATTTGAACAACTCTAATTATTTATTTTGCCAAAAATAATGTTTGTCATCACTAATTAATTTAGTTAATTTCTTAACTCAACATAGACATCCTGGGATTTCTAGCAATATATAGTAGTCCATACTTTGCCCGAGATTTGATGGCCCAAACAGGCGTTCCAAGTCAGCTCAAGAATTCTGGCGTTTAACGCCAGAACTGGCATAAAATCTGGAGTTAAACGCCCAAACTGGCACAAAAGCTGGCGTTTAACTCCAAGAAAAGTCTCTACATATGAAAGCTTCAATGCTCAGCCCAAGCACATACCAAGTGGGCCCCAGAAGTGAATTTTTACACTAAACACCCTAGTTACTCATTTTCTGTAACCCTAGGTCACCACTTTACTATAAACACTACTTTTAGTGATTCATCTTGTACCTCATGACATTTTACACATTTCATATTGTATCTTTTACGGCATGAGTCTCTAAACCCCATTGTTGGGGGGTGAGGAGCTCTGCTGTTCTTCATGAATTAATGCAATTACTACTATTTTCCATTCTATCACGCTTGCTTCTATTCTAAGATATTCATTCACACTTCAACCTGATGAATGTGATGATCCGTGACACTCATCATCATTCTCACCTATGAACTGTTCTTCATTACTGCATAACAAGTATTTATTTCATGTTCTTTTACTTTTTACAATTAAATATGAGAATTATTGATATCCTGACTAAGAGTTACAAGATAACCATAGCTTGCTTCAAGCCGACAATCTCCGTGGGATCGACCCTTACTCACGTAAGGTATTACTTGGACGACCCAGTGCACTTGCTGGTTAGTTGTGCAGAGTTGCAAAAAGTGTGATTGTAATTTCGTGCACCACCCTCCGTGAACAGCAGAACCGCCTCAAACAGCTCGAACAGGAGGCCGAATTTATTCAACCCTTCACCCACTTATTCACGTGAAATTGCATGGTTTTACTTTCCCTTCCTTATTATGTGATATATGTGAAAAACATGTTTCCTATGCTTTAAAAATAATTATTTTAATTACCTTTTATTACCATTCGATGCCGTGATTTGTGTGTCGGGTATTTTCAGATCTCCTAAGGTAGGAATGATCTAAAGGATGGAAAGCAAACAAACAAAAATGGAAGGAAAGCACAAAATATAGCTTTTGAAGAAACTGGCAGCGACACGAACGCATGGACGACGCGGCCGCATGCCTAGCGCAAAAAGGCAGTGATGCGAACGCGTGACTGACGCGGACGCGCGCCTTGAGCAGAATGCAGATGATGCGTACACGTGACCAACGCAGACGCGTGACAGACGCCATACACCAGAAACTGCAGAAAACGCTACCAGCGATTTCTAAAACCCTTTTTGGCCCAGATCCAAGTACAGAAAGCATAGATTAGAGGTTATAAAGTGGGAGAATGCATCCATTCATAAGAAGATCTTCCATTATTCACTTTTCATAATTTAGATGTAGTTTTTAGAGAGAGAGATTCTCTCCTCTCTCTTAGGATTTAGGATTTTAGGATTTCTATTAGTTTAGTTCAATTCATCTTCAGTCACAGGTTCAATGTTCCTTTAATTTATGTTCTCTTCTACTTTTATTTATTCTATTGCTTTATTTGTATTTGACTTATGTTTCCAAATTGGCTTATGAACCTTTTCATGTTAGATTTGAATATTCTATTTAATGCAATTTGAGGTATTTCAGAATTATGATTGCTTTCCTTTATTTATATAAATAATTTAGATTTTTTCCTTTTGGCTTTGGTTGATTAATTGGTAACTCTTGAGTTGTCAAACTCATCGTGATTGATAATTGTTATCTTTGCTGATTGATTTAAATTCCTATAACTCTAGTCTTTCCTTAGGAGTTGACTAGCACTTTAGGTGTTAAATTGATTTATCCACTTGACTCACCTTCATAGTTAGAGGTTGACTTAGTGGGGAGCAAAATATAATTCTCATCACCATTGATAAGGATAACTAGGATAGGACTTCTAATTTTCATACCTTGCCAAGAGTTTATTTTACAGTTATTTATTTATTTTACTTGTAATTTAAAATACTTGTTCCTTACTTTCAAAACCCCCAATTTACAAAACTCATAACCAATAATAAGAACACCTCCCTGCAGTTCCTTGAGAAGACGACCCGAGTTTTAAATACTTCGATTATCAATTTTAAAGGG
This sequence comes from Arachis ipaensis, assembly GCF_000816755.2. Taxonomy (NCBI): domain Eukaryota; kingdom Viridiplantae; phylum Streptophyta; class Magnoliopsida; order Fabales; family Fabaceae; genus Arachis; species Arachis ipaensis. Next base: position 25,967,483 of record NC_029793.2, read on the forward strand.
GTTTGTTACTTGTGACAACCAAAACGTTTGCACGAAAGGATTTTCTGTTGGTTTAGAAGCTATACTTACAATGTGATCATATTTTTATATTTTTTTACCAATAGAAAACCCGAACGTCAAAATGGCGCCGTTGCCAGAGAATTGCAAACGTGTGCCTTATTATTGGTTATTGTAAATATTTCTCTTTTATTTGTCTATTTGTTTTTGTTTTTTCCCTTTCCCTTTTATTTCTATTAGCTACTATGAATTCTCACCCCTCTTGCTTTGAGTTTGGTTCTAAATTTGTTGAAAGGAGTGGAAGCTATAACAGGAATATGCATCAAGGTCTAAGCAATCAAAGATGGTTGGAGCCAAGAGGCCCTGATCAACCCTTTAGGCAACAACACCCTCCAAGATATCATGGGCAAGGACCACTCTACAATGTATACCAAGCTGATAGATATGGTGGACCCCCTTGTAATTACCAATAAGCCCCACCCTGTGCTTATAGACCATCCTCTCAACGTAGCTTTGATCCACCACACTTACAAGTTCCTTTTCACCATTCACCACCGTATGACCCTTATCCACCACAATTTCAATCTAATTACTACCAAGAACCACAACATTCTTATTTTAAACCCTCTCTCCCAACCAATGAACCCTCATACCCACCCCAACCTCCAATAAATGGCAAACTTTGTGTTCTTCTTTAAGGGCAAGCGAGGATGCAAAAGGGCGTACTGGAACTCACTACTGCCTTAACTGAGGTAGTAAATATAATAGCTTCCCGACATCTGAGCGCTCGAAGTACTCCCATGGCTGCATGTGGAGAATCAAAAGAGGAGCGTAGCATGAAGGAGACACTAGAAACCTCGGTGGACAATGAGGAGCATGGTTTTGTTTTGGAACAAGTGGAGGAAGCCATGATAGCTCTAGAGGAAGAAGTGGTTGAAGATTTAGGAGATGCTGAACCTCCATGGGAATCGAGAACTGTAAAGGATTCTGCGGAGAAGTTAGAAATTGATGCCAAAGAGGACAGTGCACAACCTCCAAAGCATATACCTTGTGAAAAATTGGACGGAACAGACCAAGAAGTTGATTCCATAGGCAGTGATGATCATGAATCAAGCTCTCCTAATCACAAACTCACATCCGCAACTGAATTCCTTGAGCCTGAAAAACCTTATCCAAGTGAATATGAAGATGACGTCGAGGTAGATTTCTCTCAACCTCCAACATATGACTTAAGTAACGAGGAAGACATAGAAGACTTTGATCAGGACGCAGTTGTAGTTGAAGAATTTTGCAAAGAAGTGGAGGAATTCACAGAAGAATACAAGGGAGTAGAACTTATAGAACCACTGGAAACACCTATCCCAAGGGCATTACCACCAAATACAAGCTTCAAGTGGGTACAATCCTTAACCTTTATCTTTACTTTTCCACTTGAATATGGTTTGCTTGAAATAGATGGCCAGCTTAGAGCTCTCTGCGGCTTTAAGAGTAAGAGAGAAATAGATTGTACTCAGAGTTGGTGTACAAGGTTCAATAAGGTTCCGCGCTTCAATTCGAAGTGCAAGGATTGGTATCAAATTCAATTGAATGGGTCTCGGAAGACGTTTGGTCATCTTGGTAAGGATACAATTTCTAAACCGCCCGGATGGGAGAATATAGATCAAGACAAAGGCGGATTTAAAAGCAAAGTTTGGGATCCTGGAATCTATTCCGACATTCGTCACCTCGGGAGCCTGAGAACCTGTTTGAAGCTTCTCAAAAGCTTTACATGCCTAGTTTGGGACCCCGGAGGCTGTTGGCATTCCAAACATTGGTGGAGATTTCTGGATGAATTTAAGCATAAGCCACCATAACAGGAAGCTCATCCAATGTCTAACTTAAGGAATTTAACTAAAAGTGCTAGGTGGGAGACAACCCACCATGGTATGGTCGTTTCTTTTTCAATTTTATTTCATGTTGTTTGTTTTTATATAATATTATTTTCATTGAACCTGAATATTATTCATTAGCATTGCATACTGCATAATTGCATAATTGCATATAAAAAAAAAATGCGCGACGGGACCGCGTTGCTAACGCGTTCGCGTCAGCTGCGAAAAATACCTCCCACGCGTCCGCATCACTCACGCGAACACGTGATCTGGAAATCGGCGTAAAAATCCAATGCCCAGAAATCTGGGCTGGAATCGTGTGGCTGGTGTGCGTTTAGCACAAAATGGCCCACGCGTTCGCGTCCCTGACGCGAATGCGTCACTTGCAAAAACACTCATCCCACGCGAAAGCGTGAGCCACGCGTTCGCATCGCATGAATATTATGGCACCCTAATGGAGACAGAGAGTTGCGCTGAAACGACACTGGAATTGTGCGTCTAGCACAATTTACAGTGACGCGGTCGCGTGCCTCACGTGTCCGCATCATCCATCTTTTACCCATTCCACGCGATCGCATCAACCACGCGACCGCGTCAACCCCATTTCACCCTAGTCACGCGATCGCGTGCTCCACGCATTCGCGTGGATTCAAAAATCACTAACCCCCTATCACGCGAAACCCTACCCGTCGCGCCCCCCATACCCCTTTCTTCTTCCCCCTCCCACCATCACAACCCCTCACCCAACCCAAACCCCACCCTCCAACCCAACCTGCTCCACCATCGTGCCGCCCTGTTCCGCCACCGCGCCGCCGTGCCCCCTCCCAGCACCACCACTTCACCCCCGCCATCTCTCTGATCCTTACCTTAGTTCATACGCCTACCAGGTTCCGCCGAACGCCATTTTTCTTTCATTCGTAGTTAGTTGCATATTTTTCAGTTTATGTTGAAATTAGGATAGTTAGAGATGCATGTTGCAGTGGATTCTAGGTAGTTAGGTAGCTAGGATGTGGTTAGTGGATTTAGGCCTGATAATTGCGCTGTTCTTGCTACTTGTCTTATAAATTTTGCAATTCTGATGTTGCTGTGATGATCATATTGTTCATATGCTGTTCTTTCGTATTTCATGCTGCTGTTGAGACTGTTCTTTACTATTCCTACTGTTTGTGTCTATTTGCAGCTTTATTTAAATTCATATGAACTGTTTTCCTTGCTGTTTATTACTCGGGAACATCCAATTTTAGCCGGTATGCTGCCCAATTTTCTGCAAATTGTTTCATTTTTACATTCAGGAACTGGTTTTGGTAATTTTCAATTTTGCACTACTTAGCTACAGCTAAACCAATTCATGAATGTCCGGGCCAGCATTCTTTTTCCTTTCAATTTCCTGGTTCATAAATTGCACTTTTGATGATTCAATTTCAATTTTTGCTATTTCTATATTTATATGAATCATCATCAACCTGATATCCTTGCTTGAATATGAGTTGCTTATTCTTTAAATTTGTGAATTTCTTGTTACCTAGGAAACATTTATCATGCCACTTACTTTAACTTTCTTTCTCTTAACTCACTGCTTTCCACTTTCTAATCTCTTTTTCACTTTTAACCACTTTTAACTTTCTAACTTCTCCCTTTGCTTTTTAACTAATTCCTTCAACTTTTTAACTCATGGCATGATTATTGTTTCTCCTACTTAACATGTATTCTACTTATAATATATTTTGGATTGTGATTTCTCATCTCAGATTTTTAACTACGAAATAATCCAAAATGTACATTTATTTAACTCTTTCATTATTCTACTGATCTTTTGCCACTATGTGCTTATATTGCTATTTGCCTACTTATTTTCCTGCTTTGTTCTTTATTTATATCCTGAAATTTCTGCTTTTCAGGATGTCTGACCCTCAACGAAAAGGAAAAGGCAAGGCAACCATTGGTAAAAGGAAACAAGGTGAATCCTCTATGTCTATCTTGGACATTATGCATGATGACTCCTGGCTGGAAAAGCACTTTACCCCGCAGGAGAAGGCTGACCAGCTCCTCCCTGCCAATGATCCGGTAAAATTTGCAAACAGATACTGTGAGCTGAAGTATCCAGTGTTTACCACCTCCAGAAACCTGTACTTGGAGAGAACTCTGAAAATTCTAGAAGAACTACAGCAGTACACCTCTGATAAGATAAAACAGAGAGGCTGGTTCTTCTTGGAGAGAAACTTGACAGAGGTCAATGCTTCCTGGGTCAGAGAGTTTTACTGCAACTATTTCAAGACTACCCTGGATGCAGTGCACCTCAGAGGGAAACAGATATTGGTAACTGAGGAAGCTATTGAGGACATCCTCCGCCTTCAGCCTAAGTCAAATCAGCCTGACGGTTACCAAAAGGCTGAAGAGGACATGCGCTTTCTGAGATTTGACTGGGATGCTGTCAAGCAGAGGATAGCCCTTGATCCTACTGTCCCATGGGTCATGGGAAAGAACACAACAATGCCTAAGGGAATCAAGCTGATGTATTTGAATGATGAGGCTCGGTCCTGGCACCAGATCCTGAGCAACTTTGTTATGCCGAGCACTCATGAGACGGAGCTGCCTGCTGCTATGATCACCCTCATTTGGTGTGTGATGGAGGGTAAGGACCTGTATCTCCCACGATTCATCCGGTATTACATGGCCAGGGTCCATGTCCGAGGCACTCTCCCTTTCCCTTATCTGATTACCCAGCTCGGCCGTCGAGCTGACGTGCCTTGGGAGCTCGCTGATGAGAAGCCACCTGCTGCAGACTGCAAGAAGATTATCCCTCACAGTAGGAAGTTTTAGGCTTTGGGTTACAGACCCCCATTTCTCACCGCTTCTGATGAGACAGCCACACCTTCAGCTGCCCCCTCTTCATCTACTGCTGCCCCAGCTACCACCACTGCACCTCCACCTGTCTCAGAGCCCGTTTACCACCTTGTGCACCACTTATTTCAGCAGCTGGACCAGATGGAGCGCCGCAACCGGCGGCGATATGAGCGATCTGAGCGTCACAACAAGCGACGCTATGAGAACCTCAAGTTGATGATTCGATCTGGTGGCGACATCCCCTCCGAGCCTGACACACCATCAGAGCCATCTGAGGAGGAGGCAGACGAGCATGAGGATGAGACACATGCACACAGAGAGGCTGAGCAGGTAGGACCGGAGCAGGCTGTACCACAGCATGAGGAGCCACACCAGATTCAGGCCGCAGACCCAGAGATTCCTATACAGTTAGAGCCTCCACTGCAGCAGACAGATCTTCCTACCCTCATCCAGTCTGCAGACCTTCAGGCCACCACCGAGACTCCAGCAGCCCATCCTTCCAGTGATGACACTCCTTCACACCCAGCTTGAGTGAGCATCGAGGACGATGCTTTACTTTAAGTGTGGGGAGGTCGCCATCCCTGGCGTATCTTTTTGGTAAACCACTACAGACTCTTTTTATCTTATTTTGTTATTTTCCTGTATTTTTATTTTTATTTTTATTTTTCAGTATTAATACATTGTTCTTTTGCTGTATTTTTACTTTGTTTTCGCATTTTGCACTTTAGTTTATACCTTAGACATTTAGTTTAGTTTGCAATTCTAAACTCATTAGTTATAGAATATGTGGATTAATTAGTATAGTTTACCCTTTTAGCACATGATAGTTTGGTTTAAATTGAAAATAAAAAGGAAGTAAACTAGGAATCTTAGTAAATTAAAACAATCCACACACCTTGTATATATAGCATTATATGTTAGTTAGTTAACAACATTTCATCAAGGAACAACACTAAGATTTTAAGGGCCACCCAAAAAAATTACATTAAGAATAATGGGAACTCTTAATTTTTACTTGCATGACATGTATAACTGATATATGATTTTTGAGCTGGAGAACACACAGCCTGTGAGTTTTGAGCTTAATTGCATGGTTACATTCAAACCATAAATTTCATTCCTGTGTGTTTTACCCTTCTTTTTCATTCTGATGTTCTTTACTTTGTTTTAATCTATATGTCTAATTATAGAACATAGATACATACCAAAGAAATGATTGAGGCCATCATTTGAAATTTTCCTCACTTATCCCAAATTAACCTACCTTTTACATCACCCTTGTTAGCCCCCTGGAGCTTTTTAAATCCCCTTCTGTTCTATAACCACATTACTAGCCTTAAGCAGAAAAACAAAATGAAAATCCCAAGTTGAATCCTTGGTTAGCTTAAGATAAAAATTGTGTATTATTTAAGTATGGGGAATTCTATGGGAACATGGGATGATAGAAATAGAGTAGGAATTTAAAAAGAATAAGATGTTTCAAAATAAAAATTTGGGAAGCATGCTCATGTGAAATCAAAACAATTGAATTACCAGGTGCATTAAAAAAAAGTATTTTTACATTATTTAAATAAGGGGAAACAAAAAAAATCCCTAATTACAAAATAAAAAGAATCAATGCACATGGGACAAAAATTAAATTTAATACATGAGTTTGCAATACAAAGGGAGAAAATTTGGGCAAATAGGTTAAGGAACTTTGATTTATAAAGTATGTATGTTAGGTGAGATCTTAGACTAATCAAGGATTCGCTTATTAGCTCACTTAGCCTTATACATATACCCTTACCTTTACCTTGGCCCCATTACAACCTTGAATAAGACCTCATGATTTTTGTATATCTGTATTCTATAATTGTTGATTGGTTAGATAAAGAACAAAGTTATAGAAAGTAAGGATAGAAAAAGAATAGAGTGATTAACCCAATGAACACTGAGTGACTAGAGAGTAAACACAAAATCCAGTGAGGGTTCAATAGCTCATCACCATATATCTCTGCTTAACTATTAATTGTCTTGCTTGTTTGTGAAATACTTTTACCCATCTCAATTGTAAAGGTGCTTTAACATTATCTAGGGTCTGGCTATGCATATATGATTCCTTGAGGATATGAATTAATTTGACTACATGTAAGCTTTATATACAAGTGAATAACAATTAGAATTGCATGATTCATTTAGGTAGTTGCATTTAGAATAGATTGCATTGCATGAGATTCCACCACTTTAACCTTACCTTACTCTTTATCTTGGATTTAGCATGAGGACATGCTATTGTTTAAGTGTGGGGAGGTTGATAAACCCATATTTTATGATATATTTTGTGCTCAATTTAAGTGATTTATTCAACCCTTCACCCACTTATTCATGTGAAATTGCATGGTTTTACTTTCCCTTCCTTATTATGTGATATATGTGAAAAACATGTTTCCTATGCTTTAAAAATAATTATTTTAATTATCTTTTATTACCATTCGATGCCGTAATTTGTGTGTTGAGTATTTTCAGATCTCCTAAGGCAGGAATGATCTAAAGGATGGAAAGGAAACATACAAAAATGGAAGGAAAGCACAAAATGGAGCTTTTGAAGAAACTGGCAGCGACGCGAACGCATGGACGACGCGGCCGCATGCCTGGCGCGAAAAGGCAGTGATGCGAACGTGTGACTGACGCGGACGCGTGCCTTGAGTAAAACGCAGATGACGCGTACGTGTGACCTACGCAGACGCGTGACAGACGCCACGCACCAGAAACTGCAAAAAATGCTTCCAGCGATTTCTGAAACCTTTTTTGGCCCAGATCCAAGTACAGAAAGCACAAATTAGAGGTTATAAAGTGGGGGAATGCATCCATTCATAATAAGGTCTTCCATTATTCACTTTTCATAATTTAGATGTAGTTTTTAGAGAGAGAGAGAGAGAGAGGTTCTCTCCTCTCTCTTAGGATTTAGGATTTTAGGATTTCTATTAGTTTAGTTCAATTCATCTTCAGTTACAGGTTCAATGTTCCTTTAATTTATGTTCTCTTCTACTTTTATTTATTCTATTGCTTTATTTGTATTTGACTTATGTTGCCAAATTGGCTTATGAATCTTTTCATGTTAGATTTGAATATTCTATTTAATGCAATTTGAGGTATTTCATAACTATGATTGCTTTCCTTTATTTATATAAATAATTTAGATTTTTCCCTTTTGGCTTTGGTTGATTAATTGGTAACTCTTGATTTGTCAAACTCATCGTGATTGATAATTGTTATCTTTGCTGATTGATTTAAATTCCTATAACTCTAGTCTTTCCTTAGGAGTTGACTAGCACTTTAGGTATTAAATTGATTTATCCACTTGACTCACCTTCATAGTTAGAGGTTGACTTAGTGGGGAGCAAAATATAATTCTCATCACCATTGATAAGGATAACTAGGATAAGACTTCTAATTTTCATACCTTGCAAAGAGTTTATTTTACAGTTATTTATTTATTTTACTTGTCATTTAAAATACTTATTCTTTACTTTCAAAATCCCTAATTTACAAAACTCATAACCAATAATAAGAACACCTCCCTGCAGTTCCTTGAGAAGACGACCCGAGGTTTAAATACTTCGGTTATCAATTTTAAAGGGGTTTGTTACTTGTGACAACCAAAACGTTTGCACGAAAGGATTTTCTGTTGGTTTAGAAGCTATACTTACAACGTGATCATATTTTTATATTTCTTTACCCATAGAAAAACCGAACGTCAGTCTCATCAATGGCCTGCGAGAAGGACTTTTTAGTCACTCCATATCGAAAAAGCATCCTACATCTCTAAACGAGGTACAAGAACGGGCAGAAAAGTATATTAACATGGAGGAGAATTCTCGATTAGGAGAGACCTCAAAATCTGGATTCTCCTACCCCTCTCGGGACAAGGATAAAGAGTCCAAGAAAAAAGAAGATCAACCCAGTGAGAAGCCTAGAAAATACCACAATTATACCCCTTTTCGGGTGTCTCTTGTAGATGTTTACCGAGAAATATGCAACACTGAAAAGATCCCACCACCCCGCCCAATCAAAAACAAAAGAGGAGGGGGAAGTCAGACAGAGTACTGTGAAAACCACCAAATTTATGGACATCCTACTAACGAATTCTTCGACCTAAAGAATGTGATAGAGAAATTGGCAAGAGAAGGGCGACTAGATCGGTACTTAGCCAACAAAGTGGATGAACCAAGAAAAAGAAGAAGGGACGAAGAGGTCGGACGGGTTGAACGACTACTCCACACTCCTGAGAGACATGTTCATATGATAAATGGAGGATTCGCAAGAGGAGAAATCTCTAAATCATCTCGAAAAAGACATCTTAAAGAGGTATATCATGTCGGGGAAGGAGAGAGGTCATCTGACCTCCCCATTATTACCTTTACCCAAGAAGATGCAACAGGCATCATCCTAGGGCATGATGATCCCATGGTCATTACTATCATATTCGCCAATGCTAATCTCCACAGAACACTGGTAGACCAAGGAAGCTCCGCGGATATCTTGTTTAAATCCGCCTTCGACAAACTCGGTTTGCAAGATAAAGAGCTCAGAGCATATTCGAACAACTTGTTCGGACTGGGAGACACTCCAATCCAACCACTTGGATATATCTCACTACATACAACCTTTGGAAAGGGAACCCGGTCAAGGACACTCAACATAGACTACATCGTAGTCAACGTGAGCTCAGCTTACAATGCCCTAATAGGTCGGACAACACTGAACCAGCTCACCGCAGTGGTCTCGACTCAACATCTGTGCATGAATTTCCCAACACCGAAAGGGATCACCACAATAAAAGGAGACCAAAAAATTTCACGACGCTGTTACAATGAAAGTCTGAACTTTAAAGGCAACCCCAAAGGAGAGGAAATTAACACTATCGAACTCGGGGGAGTTCGAGCTCGCGAGAAACTCCGTCCACAACCTGAAGGCGAGACTGAAGAAGTCCAAATTGGCGATGCCTGGGATAAGACAACAAATGTCGGGGCAACCTTAAAGGGAGACTTAAAGGAGCCCCTGGTACAGTTCCTAAAGGATAACGCCGACCTCTTCACATGGAAGGCCACAGACATGTCAGGCATAGATCCCAAACTAATGTGCCATAAACTGGCGGGATACCCAGGATCTCGGCCAGTGCAGTAGAAGCGTAGGAAGCTCGGACCGAAAAGGTCCCAAGCTGTGGAAGAGCAGGTACAAGCCTTACTGGAGGCAGGATTCATAAGGGAGGTCAAGTACCCACTATGGCTAGCCAATGTTGTCTTGGTAAAGAAGTCAAATGAAAAGTGGCGGATGTGCACTGACTACACCGATCTCAATAAAGCCTGCCCAAAAGGTCCTTACCCACTCCCAAGTATAGACACTCTAGTAGATGCCTCTTCCGGATACAAGTACCTTTCCTTTATGGATGGTTATTCAAGATACAATCAAATACTGATGTATCCACCTGACCAAGAAAATACCTCGTTCCTAACTCCAAAAGCAAATTACTGCTATATCGTCATGCCATTCGGGCTCAAAAACACAAGAGCTACCTACCAAAGATTGATGAACAAAGTCTTTGCAAACCACATTGGGAAACTAATGGAGGTCTATATAGATGATATGCTGGTAAAAACACGAAGTAAGGAATCCTTATTGTCCGACCTCACCAAAGTATTCGACACCCTCGGAAAGCATGGTATGCGACTTAATCCCGCAAAATGCACCTTTGCGGTAGAAGCTGGCAAATTCTTGGGCTTCATGCTCACGCAAAGAGGAATTGAGGCAAACCCAGATAAATGCCGGGCTATACTCGATATGAAAAGTCCGACCTGCGTCAAAGAGGTACAATAGCTCAACGGAAGACTAGCAGCCCTGTCTAGGTTTTTAGCCAGGTCAGCCATAAAATCTCTCCCCTTTTACGCCACATTAAGGAAAGAAAAAAGGTTTGAATGGACCACAGAGTGCGAGCAAGCCTTCCAAGATTTCAAGAAATTCTTGGGGCAACCACCTATTCTTACCCGACCATGGGAAAGAGAAGCACTCGTATTATACCTCGCAGTAGGAAATCAGGCAATAGCCTCAGCACTAGTCAGAGAAGACGAATGTGGGCAACAACCCATCTACTTCATCAGCAAATCTCTACAAGGGGCCGGGCTAAACTATCAAAAGATAAAAAAGTTCACCTACGCTCTCATACTTACTTCTCAACGACTTCGCCCGTACTTTCAAGCTCACACTATCAAGGTTCGGACCAACCAGCCCATAAAAGGCATCCTACAGAAGACAGACTTAGCTGGAAGAATCCTACAGTGGGTAGTCGAGTTATCCGAGTTCGATCTTCAATATAAAGCTCGGACAGCCATCAAATCACAATATCTGGCTGACTTTATTGCCGAGTACACTGATACCCCGGGAACTCCTACAAAATGGAATCTCTACATGGACGACTCTTTAAACAAAACCGGGAGTGGCACATGTGTGATAATAGAAAGCGATCAGGGAACCCAAATCGAACTCTCGCTAAAGTTAGAATTCCTTGCTTTAAATAATCAGGCCGAATATGAGGCATTACTGGCTAGTTTGAGGCTGGCTAAGGAGGTAGGATTTCAAAGGCTTACCATCTTCAGCGATTCACAAGTAGTTACCTCACAAATAAAAGGGAGCTACCAAGCTAAGGATCCTACCATGAAGAAATATCTGCACAAAACTAGAGAACAGCTAGGACAATTCAGAGAATATGAGGTCCAACATATACCTCAGAAATAGAATGCTCGGGTGAATGCACTCTCAAAACTAGCCAACACCAAACCAGGGGGCAATAACAGAAGCCTCATCCAGGAAACACTGCAAAGCCCATCGATCTTGGAGGAAGAAAATGTCCTAACCATATCAGATCAAGATCAATGATGGATGGCTCCCATAATCAACTACCTCAAATCAGAGACACTCCCCACAGATAAGAAGGAGGCAAAGAGGCTAATATGAGAAGCACAATACTACACTATAGTGAGCGACATCCTATATAGGAGGGAGATCTCAACACCCCTCCTAAAATGTGTACCGACCTCAAATACAAGGGAAGCCCTGGAAGAAGTACACAGCGGCATGTGTGGCATCCACTTGGGGCCACGAGATCTTTCCAAAAAGGTACTCAGAGCAGGGATCTTCTGACCAACTTTGCAAAAAGAAGCAACCGAGTTCGTTAAAACGTGCCCACCATGTCAGAAGCATGCCAATTTCCATATTGCTCCACCAGAGGAGCTCATCAGTGTTACATCATCCTGGTCATTCGCAAAATAGGGGCTCGACCTCCTCGGACCCTTTCCCCAAGGGGTCGGGACAAGTCAAGTTCCTCATTGTAGGGGTAGACTATTCACAAAATGGATCGAGGCAGAGCCCCTAGCTAATGCCACCGCTCAAAGAAGTCAGAAATTTCTATACAGGAATATTATTACAAGGTCTGAGGTTCCTTACTCCATCACCACAGATAATGGCACCCAATTCACTGACACAGGTTTCAGGAACTTGGTAGCTGACTGAAAAATAAAGTACCAATTCACATCCGTAGAACACTCACAAGCCAACGGACAGGCAGAAGCTGCCAACAAAGTCATACTAGCTGGGTTAAAACGGAGACTCCAGAACGCAAAGGGAGCTTGGGCCGAAGAGCTCCCACAAGTCCTATGGGCATATCGGACAACTCCGCACTCCACTACAGGAGAATCACCCTTCTGACTCGCTTATGGAATGGAGGCAATGATCCTAGTAGAGATAGAAGAGGGATTGGTAAACGAAATTGGGATCACACTTTTCACAACTCCGCACAACTAACCAGCAAGTGCACTGGGTCGTCTAAGTAATACCTTACGTGAGTAAGGGTCGATCCCACGGAGATTGTCGGCTTGAAGCAAGCTATGGTCATCCTGTAAATCTTAGTCAGGAAGATTCAATTGGTTATAAGGTTTTGATAATTAAAAGATAAATAAAACATAAAATAAAAAAAAGATACTTATGTAAATCATTGGTGGGAATTTCAGATAAGCGTTTGGAGATGCTTTGTTGCTTTTGAACCTCTGCTTTCCTATTGTCTTCTTCCAATCATGCGTGCTCCCTTCCATGGCAAGCTGTATCATCCTCTCGGATGAAAAATACCAGGTACGGTTTCTGTACGGCTAATCAGCTGTCGGATTTCTCGTCTCGTATGAAAAATACCAGGTACAGCTACCGCACGGCTAATCATCTGTCGGTTTTCACTAGCGTCAGAATAGGATCTCTCTATCCTTTTGCACACTGTCACTACGCGCAACATTCATGAGTTTGAAGCTCGTCACAGTCATCCCTTCTCAGATCCTACTCGAAATACCACAGATAGTTTAGACTTTTCGGATCTCAGGAATGCTGCCAATTGATTCTAGCCTATACCACGAAGATCCTAATCTCACGGACTCGGTCCGTGGATTAGAGACCCAAGAGAGTATACCCCGGCTGTCGTTCAATGACTACGTTGAACATCATGTAGACCGCTTGTGATTGTCAGGCACGCGGATCTTGGCTAAGTGAGTAACGAAGATAGTGGGTGATTGTCACGGGTCACCCCTTCATTCTGACTTAACTGAATTAAGTACAAGAGTATATCTTGGAGAAGAAGTAAGCGTGAATTGAAAGAGAAATAATAGTACTTGCATTAATTCATGAAAAATAGTAGAGCTCCGCACCTTAATCTATGAGGTGTAGAAACTCCACCGTTGGAAAATACATAAGAGAAAAAGGTCTAGGCATGGCCGAATGGCCAGCCTCCCAAATGTAACATAAAATTCCCAAAAGTGATAATCTCCTTCCAAAACTACTAATACAATAGTAAAAGTGCTATTTATACTAAAACTAGTTACTAGGGATTACAGAAAATAAGTAACTAAGTGCAGATAGTGCAGAAATCCACTTCTGGGGCCCACTTGGTGTGTGTCTGGACTGAGTATTGAGCTTTACACGTGCATAGCCCTTTTCTAGAGTTAAACGCCAGCTTGGATGCCAGTTTGGGCGTTTAACTCTAGTTCTGGTGCCAGTTCTGGCGTTTTACGCCAGAAAAACGTCTCTGGCTGGCATTTGAACGCCAGTTTGGGCCAACAAATCTCAGGCAAAGTATGGACTATTATACATTGCTGGAAAGCCCAAGATGTCTAATTTCCAACGCAATTAAGAGCGTGCCAATTGGGTATCTTTAGCTCCAGAAAATCCTCTTCGAGTGCAGGAGGGTCAGAATCCAACAGCATCTGGAGTCCTTTCTCAGCCTCTGAATTAGACTTTTGCTCAGGTCCCTCAATTTCAGCCAGAAAATACCTGAAATTATAAAAAAATACACAAACTCATAGTAAAGTCCAGAAATATGATTTTTGCATAAAAACTAATAAAAATATAATAAAAAGTAACTAAAACATATTAAAAACTATGTAAAAACAATGCCAAAAAGGGTATAAATTATCCGCTCATCACAACACCAAACTTAAATTGTTGCTTGTCCCCAAGCAACTAAAAACAAAATAGGATAAAAAGAAGAGAAAATACAACAAATTCCAAAATTATCAATGAAGATTAGTTTTAATTAGATGAGCGGGGCTAGTAGCTTTTTGCTTCTGAACAGTTTTGGCATCTCACTTTATCCTTTGAAGTTCAGAATGATTGGCATCCATAGGAACTCAGAATTCAGATAGTGTTATTGATTCTCCTAGTTCAGTATGTTGATTCTTGAACATAGGTACTTTATGAGTCTTGGCCGTGACCCTAAGCATTTTATTTTCTAGTATTACCACCGGATACATAAATGCTACAGACACATAACTGGGTGAACCTTTTCAGATTGTGACTCAGCTTTGTTAGAGTTCCCAGTTAGAGGTGCCCAGAGTTTTTAAGCACACTCTTTTTGTTTTGAACCACGACTTTAACCACTCAATCTCAAGCTTTTCACTTGGACCTTCATGACACAAGCACATGGTTAGGGACAGCTTGATTTAGCCGCTTAGGCAAGGATTTTATTCCTTTGGGACCTCCTATCCATTAATGCTCAAAGCCTTGGATCCTTTTTACCCTTGGCTTTTAGTTTAAAGGGTTATTGGCTTTTTCTGCTTGCTTTTTCTTTTTCTTTCTTTTTTCTTTATTTTTTGCCATTTTTTTTCTCAAGCTTTTGCTTGTTCACTGCTTTTTCTTACTTCAAGAATCAATTTTATGATTTTTCAGATTATCAATAACATTTATCTTTTTTCATTATTCTTTCAAGAGCCAACAATTTTAACATTCATAAACTTCACTATAAAAAATATGCACTGTTCAAGCATTCATTCAGAAAACAAAACGTATTGCCACCACATCAAAATAATTAAACTATTTTCAAGATAGAATTCGAAATTTATGTATTTCTTTTTCTTTTTAGAAAACATTTTTTTCATTTAAGAAAGGTGAAAGATTCATGGAACATTCATAGCTTTACGACATAGACTCTAAACACTAATGATCATGTAATGAAGACACAAACATAGTCAAAACATAAAGCATAAAAACCGAAAACAGAAAAGAAAATAAACAAGAAGATTAAAGAACGGGTCCACCTTAGTGATGGTGGCTTCTTCTTTCTCTTGAAAAACCAATGGAGTTCTTGAGCTCCTCTATGTCTCTTCCTTGTCTTTGTTGCTCCTCTCTCATGGCCTTTTGGTCCTTTCTGATTTTATGGAGGATAATGGAGTGCTTTTGTTGAGGTCCATGAGTGGGCTCTCTTGTTTGCTCCATCCTCTTTCTAGTGATGGGCTTTTGAGATAAATTTCTCCATCTCCCATGACTCGGAGTTGGAAGCAACTGCCTTCCCTTTCCTCTTTCTAGAGGTTTTTCCGGCCTTAGGTACCATTAATGGTTATGGAAAAAACAAAAAGCAGAGCTTTTTCCACACCAAACTTAAAAGGTTTGCTCGTCCTCGAGCAAAATAAGGTAGAAGGGAGTAGAAGAAGAATGATGCAACTAATTTTGAAAACTTATTAATGTATGCAAGAGAAATTAAAAAGAGTTGAAAAGAATTTGAAAGGATATGTAAGTTTTGAAAACGTTTTGGAAGGAATTGAAAAGAATTAAAAAGAATTGGAAAGATTATTAATATTTGAAAATAGAAATTGAAGGATGAATGTTTAAAATATGTTTGATGCAAAAAATTATGAATGAAAACATGAAAAATTTAAAAAAATCGAATTGGAAACAAAATTACCTCCCTTGTGTCTTCCTGGCGTTAAACGCCCAGAATGCTATCCATTCTGGCGTTTAACGCCTACTTGACTGCCTCTTTCGGCGTTTAATGCCCATCCAGATACCCTGGCTGGCGTTAAACGCCAGGAATCCTTCTTTACTGGGCATTTTTCTGAAAGCCCAGAATGCTGCCATTTCTGGCGTTAAAAGCCCAGAATGCTGCCCATTCTAGCATTTAACACCCAGAATGCTGCCTGCATGGGTGTTAAACACCCATTCTGCTATCCTTACTGGCGTTTAAATGCCAGTAAGCTTTTCCTCCAGGGTGTGCTATTTTTGATGCTGTTTTTGATTCCACTTTAATTCTGCAGCTGTTTTTATGACTCCACAGGATCATCAACCTAAAGAAAACATAACATGACAATGGAAAACAAATGTCTATAAAAAAAAACATAATTAAATAACATTGAGTTTTCTCCCAATAAGCGCTTCTTTAATGTCAATAGCTTGACAGTGAGCTCTTAGAGAGCTTCACAGAGATTCAGAGCTTAATGGTGGCCTCCCAACACCAAACTTAGAAGTTGAGTATGGGGGGTTCTGTTTGACTCTGTATTGAGAGAAGCTTTTCATGCTTCCTCTCCATGGTTACAGAAGAAGATCCTTGAGCCTTAAATACAAGGTAGTCCTCATTCAATTGAAGGACTAACTCTCCGCTGTCCACATCAATCACAGCCCTTGCTGTGGCTAGGAAGGGTCTTCCAAGGATAATGGATTCATCCTCATCCTTCCCAGTGTCTAGGATTATGAAGTCAGCAGGGATGTACAGGCCTTCAACCTTCACTAAAACATACTCTACAAGTTCATAAGCCTGTTTCATTGATTTGTCTGCCATCTCTAGTGAGATTCGTGCAACTTGTACCTCCAAGATCCCTAGTTTCTCCATTACAGAGAGTGGCATGAGGTTTATACCTGACCCCAAGTCACACAGGGCCTTCTCAAAGGTCATGGTGCTTATGGTACAAGGTATTAAGAACTTTCTGGGATCCGGTTTCTTCTGAGGTAATTTCAGTTGAACCAAGACATTCAGTTTCATGATTGCTTCTAGATACCGAGCTACTTGCTCTTCAACAATATCTTCATCCTCTTCAGAGGAAGAATAATAATCAGAGCTCATGAATGGCAACAGTAAGTTCAGTGGAATCTCTATTGTCTCTGTATGAGCCTCAGATTCTTTTGGTTCCTCATTAGGGAACTCCTTAGTGGTCAGTAGACGTCCATTGAGGTCTTCCTCACTGGAAATCACTGCCTCTTCCTCCTCTATAGGTTCGGCCTTTTTGGGTATATTGATGTTCTTGCACTTTCTCTTTGGATTCTCTTCTGTATTGCTTGGGAGAGTTCTAGGAGAGATTTCAGTAACTCTTTTACTCAGCTGACCCACTTGTGCCTCCAAATTTCTGATGGAGGACCTTGTTTCAGTCATGAAATTGAGAGTGGTCTTAGATAGATCAGAGACTATGGTTGCTAAGACAGAGAGGCTCTGCTTAGAATTCTCTGTCTGTTGCTGAGAAGATGATGGAAAAGGCTTGCTATTGCCAAACTTATTTCTCCCACCATTATTATTATTGAAGCCTTGTTGAGGCTTCTGTTGATCATTCCATGAAAAATTAGGATGATTCCTCCATGAAGGATTGTAAGTGTTTCCATAGGATTCTCCCATGTAATTCACCTCTTCCATTGCAGGATTCTCAGGGTCACAAGCTTCTCTATCAGAGGAGGCTTCTTTAGTACTGCCGGATGCAGCTTGCATTCCAGTCTGATTCTGAGAAATCATATTGACTTGCTGAGTCAATATTTTATTCTGAGCCAATATGGCATTCAGAGTATCAATCTCAAGAACTCCTTTCTTCTGAGTTATCCCATTATTCACATGATTTCTTTTAGAAGTGTACATAAACTGGTTATTTGCAACCATCTCAATGAGTTTCTGGGCTTCTGCAGGGGTTTTCTTCAGATGAAGAGATCCACCAGCAGAGTGGTCCAATGACATCTTGGACAATTCAGACAGATCATCATAGAATATACATAAGATGCTCTATTCTGAAAGCATGTCAGAAGGACACCTTCTGATCATTTGCTTGTATCTTTCCCAAGCTTCATAGAAGGATTCACCTTCCTTCTATCTGAAGGTATGGACTTCCACTCTAAGCTTGCTCATCTTTTGAGGTGGAAAGAATTTGGCCAAGAAAGCATTGACCAACTTTTTCCAAGAGTTCAGGCTTTCTTTAGGTTGTGAGTCCAACCATATCCTAACTCTGTCTCTTACAGCAAAGGGGAAAAGCATAAGTCTGTAGACCTCAGGATTTACCCCATTAGTCACAGTGTCACAGATTTGCAAGAATTCAGCTAAGAACTGATGAGGATCTTCCAATGGAAGTCCATGAAACTTGTAATTCTGCTGCATTAGAGAAACTAATTGAGGCTTAAGCTCAAAGTTGTTTGCTCCAATTGCAAGAATTGAGATGCTTCTTCCATAGAAGTCGAAAGTTGGTGCAGTAAAGTCACTAAGCATCTTCCTTGCATCTCCACCATTGTTATTGGGTTTGGCTGCCATGTCTGCTTCTTTTTCAAAATTTTCTGTAAGGTCCTCTCCAGAGTGTTGTGCTTTAGCTTCCCTTAGCTTCCTCTTTAGAGTCCTTTCAGGTTCAGGATCAGCTTCAACAAGAATGTCTTTATCCTTGTTCCTGCTCATATGAAAAAGAAGAGAACAGAAAAGAAGAATCCTCTATGTCACAGTATAGAGATTCCTTTTTGTGAGTGGAAGAATAGAAGAATAGAAGAATGAGAATAAAGAGGAGAGAGAGGGGTTCGAATTATGAGTAGAAGAGAAGTGTTAGTAATTAAATCAATAAAAAGAGATGAGAGAGAGAATATTCGAATATTAATTAAAAAAAAAGAAAAATATTTTTGTTTTTATTTTAATTATAAGTTAGAATTCAAAATTTAAGAAAAGAAATAAAAGCAAATTGAAAACTAAATGAATTAATTAATTAAAAAAATTTTTGAAAAATATGTTAGTTAGTTTTCGAAATTAATGAGAGAGAAAAGTAGTTACGTGGTTTTGAAAAAGATAAGAAATAGTAAACTTTTTAAAATTAAAACAAACAAGTCAAGTGGTTAATTGAAAAAGATTTGAAAATAAATTTTAAAAAGATAAGAAGTTAGAAAAAGATTTTGAAATTAAATTTTAGAAAAGATATGATTGAAATTTATTTGAAAAATAATTGAAAAAGAAATTAAAAAGATTTGATTTTTAAAATTAAAGTTGATGACTTGACTAACAAGAAACTAAAAGATATGATTCTGGAATTTAAAGATTGAACCTTTCTTAACAGGAAAGTAACAAACTTGAAATTTTTGAATCAAAACATTAATTGTTAGTAAAGTTTTCGAAAATATGAAATAAAAATAAGAAAAAGATTTTAAAAAATGTTAAGAATGAAATTCAAAAATATTAAGAAGAAAAATGAAAAAGATTTGATTTTTGAAAAAGATTTGTAAAGATAGAATTTTTAAATTGAAATTTTGACTTGACTAACAAGAAACAACTAAATTTTAAAATTTTTTGACTAAATTAACCCAAAATTTCAAAATTTATGAGTAAAATAAGGAAAATATATTATTTTTGATTTTTTTGAATTAATGAAGAAAGAGAAAAACAACAAAAAGACACATGACATAAAAATTTAAGATCGAAACAAATAATGCATGCAAGAATACTTTGAATGTCAAGATGAACACCAAGAACACTTTGAAGATCAAGATGAACATCAAGAACATATTTTTGAAAATTTTTAAGAAAAGAAAGACATGCAAGACACCAAACTTAGAACTTTTTAATGTTTAGACACTATGAATTCGAAAATGCATATGAAAAACAACAAAAAACACAAAACAAGAAAATCACAAGATTAAACAAAGAAAATCATCAAGAACAACTTGAAGATCAAGAAAGAACACATGATGAATTTTCGAAAATTTAAGAACAATTTAAGACATGCAATTGACACCAAACTTAAAATTTGACACAAGACTCAAACAAGAAACACAATTTTTTTTTGGTTTTTACGATTTTATTAAATTTTTTTGTATTTTTTTTCAAAATTATTTTGGAAAAGGAAAATAAAGAAATTCAAAATTTTTAATAAGAATTCTAGGATTCATGCAATGTTAGTTTAAAGCTTCGGTCCAAAAGAATTAGACATGGCCAAATGGCCAGCCATGCTTTAGCATAACCAATACAAACATGTCCTTTCTAAAATGGAAAGTGGAAACCTCGGTCCAAAAGATTAGACATGGCTTAACAGCCAGCCAGGCTTCAACACAACTCAAGAAGCTCTAGAATTGATTCTTAAAAACTCTGAAGAACATTTATTTTTTTTGAAAATAAAATAAAAATCTTAAACATAAAATAAAATTACCCAATCTAAGCAACAAGATGAACCGTCAGTTGTCCAAACTCGAACAATCCCCAGCAACGGCGCCAAAAACTTGGTGCACGAAATTGTGATCACACTTTTCACAACTTTGCACAACTAACCAGCAAGGGCACTGGGTCGTCCAAGTAATACCTTACGTGAGTAAGGGTCGATCCCACGGAGATTGTCGGCTTGAAGCAAGCTATGGTCATCCTGTAAATCTTAGTCAGGAGGATTCAATTGGTTATGAGGTTTTGATAATTAAAAGATAAATAAAACATAAAATAAAATAAAGATACTTATGTAAATCATTGGTGGGAATTTCAGATAAGTGTTTGGAGATGCTTTGTTGCTTCTGAACCTCTGCTTTCCTATTGTCTTCTTCCAATCATGCGTGCTCCCTTCTATGGCAAGCTGTATGATCCTCTCAGATGAAAAATACCAGGTACGATTTCTGCACGGCTAATCAACTGTCGGATTTCTCGTCTCGGATGAAAAATACCAGGTACAGCTACCGCACGGCTAATCATCTGTTGGTTCTCACTAGCGTCGGAATAGGATCTCTCTATCCTTTTGCACACTGTCACTGCACCCAACATTCGCGAGTTTAAAACTCGTCATAGTCATCCCTTCCCAGATCCTACTCGGAATACCACAGACAAGGTTTAGACTTTCCGGATCTCAAGAATGCTGCCAATTGATTTTAGCCTATACCACGAAGATCCTAATCTCACAGACTCGGTCCGTGGATCAGAGACCCAAGAGATTATACCCCGGCTGTCATCCAATGACTATGTTGAACATTATGTAGACCGCTTGTGGTTGTCAGGCACGCGGATCTTGGCTAAGCGAGTAACAAAGATAGTGGGTGATTGTCACGGGTCACCCCTTCATTCTGACTTAACTGAATTAAGTACAAGAGTATATCTTGGAGAAGAAGTAAGCATGAATTGAAAGAGAAACAATAGTACTTGCATTAATTCGTGAAGAACAGCAGAGCTCCGCATCTTAATCTATGAGGTGTAGAAACTCCACCGTTGGAAAATACATAAGAGAAAAGGGTCTAGGCATGGCCGAATGGCCAGCCTCCGAAATGTAACATAAAATTCCCAAAAGTGATAATCTCTTTCCAAAACTACTAATACAATAGTAAAAGTGCTATTTATACTAAAACTAGTTACTAGGGATTACAGAAAATAAGTAACTAAGTGCACATAGTGCAGAAATCCACTTTCGGGGCCCCTTGGTGTGTGCTTGGGCTGAGAATTAAGCTTTACACGTGCATAGCCCTTTTCTAGAGTTAAACGCCAGCTTGGATGCTAGTTTGGGCGTTTAACTCCAGTTCTGTTGCCAGTTCTGGCGTTTTACGCCAGAAAAGGGTCTCTGACTGGCATTTGAACGCCAATTTGGGCCATCAAATCTCGGGCAAAGTATGGACTATTATACATTGCTGGAAAGCCCAAGATGTCTAATTTCCAACGTAATTCAGAGCGCGCCAATTGGGTATCTGTAGCTCCAGAAAATCCACTTCGAGTGCAGGAGGGTCAGAATCCAACAACATCTACAGTCCTTTCTCAGCCTCTAAATCAGACTTTTGCTCAGGTCCCTCAATTTCAGCCAGAAAATATCCGAAATTATAGAAAAACACACAAACTCATAGTAAAGTCCAGAAATGTGATTTTTTCATAAAAACTAATAAAAATATAATAAAAAGTAACTAAAACATATTAAAAACTATGTAAAAACAATGCCAAAAAGGGTATAAATTATTCGCTCATCACAACACCAAACTTAAATTGTTGCTTGTCCCCAAGCAACTAAAAACAAAATAGGATAAAAAGAAGAGAAAATACAACAAATTCCAAAATTATCAATGAAGATTAGTTTTAATTAGATGAGCGGGGCTAGTAGCTTTTTGCTTCTGAATAGTTTTGGCATCTCACTTTATCCTTTGAAGTTCAGAATGATTGGCATCCATAGGAACTCAGAATTCAGATAGTGTTATTGATTCTCCTAATTCAGTATGTTGATTCTTGAACACAGCTACTTTATGAGTCTTGGTCGTAACCTTAAGCATTTTGTTTTCCAGTATTACCACCCGATACATAAATGCCACAGACACAAAACTGGGTGAACCTTTTCAGATTGTGACTCAGCTTTGTTAGAGTCCCCAGTTAGAGGTACCCTGAGTTCTTAAGTACATTCTTTTTATTTTGGACCACGACTTTAACCACTCAGTCTCAATCTTTTCACTTGGACCTTCATGACACAAGCACATGGTTAGGGACAACTTGATTTAGCCGCTTAGGCAAGGATTTTATTCCTTTGGGACCTCCTACCCATTAATGCTCAAAGCCTTGGATCCTTTTTACCCTTGCCTTTTAGTTTAAAGGGTTATTAGCTTTTTCTTCTTGCTTTTTCTTTTTCTTTCTTTTTTTCTTTATTTTTTGCCATTTTTTCGCAAGCTTTTGCTTTTTCACTGCTTTTTCTTGCTTCAAGAATCAATTTTATGATTTTTCAGATTATCAATAACATTTCTCTTTTTTCATTATTCTTTCAAGAGCCAACAATTTTAACATTCATAAACTTCACTATAAAAAATATGCACTGTTCAAGTATTCTTTCAGAAAACAAAAAATATTTCCACCACATCAAAATAATTAAACTATTTTCAAGATATAATTCAAAATTCATGTACTTCTTTTTCTTTTTCAGAAAACATTTTTTTTTCATTTAAGAAAGGTGAAAGATTCATGGAACATTCATAGCTTTACGACATAGACTCTAAACACTAATGATCATGTAATGAAGACACAAACATAGTTAAAACATAAAGCATAAAAACTAAAAACAGAAAAGAAAATAAACAAGGAGATTAAAGAACGGGTCCACCTTAGTGATGGTGGCTTCTTCTTTCTCTTGAAAAACCAATGGAGTTCTTGAGCTCCTCTATGTCTCTTCCTTGCCTTTGTTGCAACTCTCTCATGGCCGTTTGGTCCTCTCTGATTTTATGGAGGATAATGGAGTGCTCTTGTTGAGGTCCATGAGTGGGCTCTCTTGTTTGCTCCATCCTCTTTCTAGTGATGGGCTTTTGAGATGAATTTCTCCATCTCCCATGACTCGGAGTTGGAAGCAACTACCTTCCCTTTCCTCTTCTTAGAGGTTTCTCCGGCCTTAGGTGCCATTAATAGTTATGGAAAAAACAAAAAGCAGAGCTTTTGCCACACCAAACTTAAAAGGTTTGCTCGTCCTCGAGTAAAATAAGATAGAAGGGAGTAGAAAAAGAGTGATGCAACTAATTTTGAAAACTTATTAATGTATGCAAGAGAAATTAAAAAGAGTTGATAAGAATTTGAAAGGATATGTAAGTTTTGATAACATTTTGGAAGGAATTGAAAAGAATTAAAAAGAAGAATTAAAAAGAATTGGAAAGATTATTAATATTTGAAAAATAGAAATTGAAAGATGAACGTTTAGAATATGTTTGATGCAAAAAATTATGAATTAAAACATGAAAAATTTTAAAAAAATTGAATTGGAAACAAAATTACCTCCCTTGTGTCTTCCTGGCGTTAAACGCCCAGAATGCTATCCATTCTGACGTTTAACGCCCACTTGACTGCCTCTTTGGGCGTTTAACGCCCAGCCAGATACCCTGGCTGGCGTTAAACGCTAGGAATCCTTTTTTACTGGGCATTTTTCTGAACGCCTAGAATTCTGTCGGCATGGGCGTTAAACGCCCATTCTGCTATCCTTACTGGCGTTTAAACGCAAGTAAGCCTGTCCTCCAGGGTGTGCTATTTTTTATGCTGTTTTTGATTCTGCTTTATTTCTGCAGCTGTTTTTATGACTCCACAGGATCATCAACCTAAAGAAAACATAACATGACAATGGAAAACAAATGTCTATAAAAAAATAAACATAATTAAATAACATTGGGTTGCCTCCCAATAAGCGCTTCTTTAATGTCAATAGCTTGACAGTGAGCTCTTAGAGAGCTTCACAGAGACTCAGAGCTATCAAAATTGTTCGAACTAACTAAAAAGTTTCTACAAGAACACTAAAAAGTTGTCGGACAAGTTAGCCCCAAGGATCACTTCGCCCAAACAGAAGACAGACAATACAAGAACTGATAAAAAAGAGGGCGGACCGCAAAATACTAGCACTCTAAAAAGACCCACAAAGGTTGCAAAGGCATGAACAACATATCAAAAAATATATGCATCAAAATAAAACATTAAAAGACTCAAAAGGCCACCTAAGTGGCAGCCTCAGAGTCAAAAAAGTGTTTTGTTTTTCCAAAATGAAGTCGCATAAAAGCAACTAAATGTCAAGAGAGCCAACCATATAGAGAGTTACAAAAAATGAAGAGTTCAAAAGCCTACAAACCGGGCTATACAAATAAACAAGAGATCACAAGGGGTCCAAAGTCTCCCCGGTAGCAGCATCCGTGGCTGAAGGAGGAGGAATGGTCTTCAAAGGAATGGCATCCACAGTCCCATCCTCTCGATTGAGAATTTGAACATCAGGGTCAGATTCGGGATGGTAGACCTCAGCCGAAGGAATTGAAGAAGGCATGGCGGCAGAAGCTTTGGCTGGCGGCGCAGGGGGAGGACCTTCTTCTTCATTATCCTGGGCAGGAACGATCTTGCCACCCTCTACGACATTATACAGAGTGAAAAGAGTCAGGTCGAGCTCGGGGGCAAGAACTCGGACCTGGGCTTTCAAGTTCTCATACGCATCAGTCACACAGCCCACAAGATGACTTTGAAGCTCGGCATAATCAGCCTGGACAGACTGAATCCTCTTCCTGGCCTCCAATAACTCGCCATAAGTGCGAATGTAACTCTCCTTATGCTTTCTTGCTGTCTCCTCGACCAAGTTCGCAGCAGCCTCAGTAGCCGTAGCTCGGGACTTCTCTTTCTCCAGATCCAACTCTAATTTTATCCCCTTAGCATTGAGCTCATCCTTCAACCCCTTGATTCTATCAAATTTCGATTTAGCATCCTCCATAAAAGCCTTAGTCGCATGGATCGGGGAACCCTGGACAGTACGGAACAAGGCTGCACCCATATGGGCCATCTGA
Source organism: Arachis ipaensis (assembly GCF_000816755.2). Classification (NCBI taxonomy): domain Eukaryota; kingdom Viridiplantae; phylum Streptophyta; class Magnoliopsida; order Fabales; family Fabaceae; genus Arachis; species Arachis ipaensis. The sequence continues at coordinate 25,992,985 of NC_029793.2, forward strand.
ACACTATTGCTGGTAATGAAATCCAAGTGGTGAAGGATGGACACATTATCCATGGGAAGTTGGCCATGGGGAGAAATTTGCTCATCAACAAACCCCACAGCGTCAAAGTTCGGGGCATCCAAGTCATAAAGACCAACAGTTTTTTGCTTTTTTGGAGAAGGACCGGCAGCAGTTGGGGAGGAGGCGGCACCGGAAGATGGTCGAACTGGGTCAGAAGGGGACAGTCCAAACCTGAGGAGTCGGAATAATCTTCCTCGGACCAGAAGTGTCCGAGGTCGGCTTCTTGGGAAGAACTTGAGAAGATCCTTCTCCAGAAGCCTTCGCCGAGATGTTTTGAGAAGCTGTTGCTTTCTTAGCCCTACGAAAGTGTTTCATGGAGTCTGTAGATTTCACCATCTCTGCAAAAACAGAAACCAAAGAAAACAAGTCACAAACAGAAAGAGGTAAAATTCATCCACAAAGTAAAACTATAAGAAAGAAGTCGGTCACTACCCAATTCAGCATGAAGGGGGGAAGGATTTCCTAGAAACCTCTTCGTGTCAAGATGGGGAGGCTCTCCCCAGTTTTCCTCTAACACACTCATAAAAGCCTGCTCGATCTCACTCAAACTCTCCCAGGGATACTTGACCACTACTATATTCTCTTGCCACGATAAAGGAAAAGTAGGTTCGTTATTTTCATCTAAGAAAAAAGGTCGAGCTCCCTCAACAGCTCGGACCTTGAAATAATAATTTTTGAAGTCGCGAAAGGACTTGTCATACATCGAAAACACTTTCTTTCCTTGAGTAGCTTGGAAACAAATCCAAGAAGCTTTCTTCTTAGCTACCCCAGACTTTGTCAACACAAAAAGATGGAGAAAGAGAGTTTGGGTAGGACGGACGCCCAATTCTTGACACAACAGTTGGAAGAATTTTATAAAACCCCATGAGTTTGGATGGAGTTGAGAAGGAGCTACATTACAAGACCACAACAGGTCGGTCTCGATGGCGGTAAAAGGGATGGTAATATTCAACTGACTGAAAAAGTAGTCATAAGCATATAAGACCTCTTCAGGATCAGGGGACACCAGCTCATAGTTCTTCTCCTCGTCCCTATTACTACAAACCCTATAAGACCTCTTAAGTTTCACACAGTATTCAGGGTCAGCCACCGTAACACACATTAGGACTATAGAATCTAGCCAATCAGACATGCCTTCAGGGACCTTGGTAGACATTCCAACAATATTTTTTCGTGAAGACATAGGCTAACTATCCCTACATTAAGAAAAAAAGAAGAAAAAGGATTACTACCAAACAACTCGGGGAAATAAGTAAACTGTAACGACCCAATTTTTAGTACGCCTAGGACATACCAGAAACTGAGTGCTACCAATTTGTCATCGTAATTATTATCTATTATTTATTATATGAGCCTGATTCGTTGTTAAAAGCGTAGTTAGTTAGCGAGGTACTTTTTTTTTGAAAACGTTTGAATTAATAAATAGAATCATTTATAATCAATTCACAAATAATAACAGATAAAACAGTTATAAACAACCACACATAAATACATCACAGGTAGTTGACAACATTCGGTGATTCAGCCTTTATTAGAATATAGACTGTTAGTTAGAACACCCCTAGATATAGCTAAATAATATCTATATACATATATATACATACAACATCCCAGGTCCAGACCTGTTCAAGAGATCCCTAAGCTGGCACCTAGGCTAGCCTAGACTCTATACTCGTCTAGTCCCTCTAAACTACTAAAGCGAGGGAAAGTACGTTCTAGGTTTTCAAAACTCAAGTCAGGTGGAACGTCACCAAAAGATAGAACATCATCTGCTACTCCTCTGCACAATCAGACATTGCCATAGGACGTCTCTCTGGTACCCCATCAAGTAGCCACACAACAGGAGTCTCGTACACAGGATTTAAGTTAAAGTTTGCATACAAACGGGGTGCAGACATTGGCTGGTGTCACAGTATATACATATAAACAGAGAACGGGATTCACCCTAGACTCAGAAGACTACTGGTGCACGAATTATGAATCACACTTTTCACAACTCGTACCACTAACCAGCAAGTGCACTGGGTCGTCTAAGTAATACCTTACGTGAGCAAGGGTCGAATCCCACGGAGATTGTTGGTTTGAAGCAATCTATGGTTATCTTGCAATTCTTAGTCAGGAATTCAATTATATTTATCAGTTGAATTGCAAATGAACAAGAGAGCATGGGTTAAAGGTTACTTGTTATGCAATAATGGAGAATATGTTGGAGTTTTGGAGATACTTTGTCTTCTGAATCTCTGCTTTCCTCTGTCCTCTGATTCACGCACGCACGTCCTTCTATGGCAAGCTGTGTGTTGGTGGATCACCGTTGTCAATGGCTACCATCCATCCTTCCAGTGAAAAGGGTCCAAGTGCGCTGTCACCCCACGGCTAATCATCTGCAGGTTCTCAGTCGTACCGGAATAGGATTTACTATCCTTTTGCGTCTGTCACTACGCCCAGCACTCGTGAGTTTGAAGTTCATCACAGTCATCCAATCCCAGAATCCTACTCGAAATACCACATTCAGATGTGAAATGTCATAAGGTACATATTAAGTCTCTAAAAGTAGTTTTTATACTAAACTAGTAACCTAGGTTTACAGAAAATGAGTAAACTATGATAGATAGTGCAGAAATCCACTTCTGGGGCCCACTTGGTGTGTGCTGGGGCTGAGACTAAAGCTTCTCACGTGCATAAGGCTGTTTTGGGCATTCAACGCCAGCTTTGGATCCTTTTCTGGCATTGAACTCCAACTTGCAACTTATTTCTGGCGCTGGACACCAGAATTGGGCAGAGAGCTGGCGTTAAACGCCAGTTTACGTCATCTATCCTTGAGCAAAGTATGGACTATTATATATTTCTGGAAAGACCTGGATGTCTACTTTCCAACGCAATTGGAAGCGCGCCATTTGGAGTCATTTTATTGCCTCTTATTCAAAAGATCTACTATTTTATTCATGTTTGCTGATGATGAGAAAAATAGATTATAACTTAATTGGAGGTAAAATCAAAATAGACACTAATTACTACTATATGACTCCTAAGGTAAACTCTTATAACGACAACTATCACAGAGTTAAAGCAGAAATTGGAATTTAACAACCTTTGTTCTGGGAAGTGGATGTTCCTCGGATCTGTGGGGTGCTTGGTCCTTCAAGAGATAACTTCTGGCGCTTCAATTCCCTCAAGTCATGCCCTTTCTCTTCCTGTTCTTTAATCAGATAGCAGAGAATTTGACTTTGTTCCTTCTGTTCCTTTATTATTTGTTCCATAGCTTCTTACATCTTGGTAACTGATGTTTCAAGATACTCCCAATATTCAGATTGAGGAATTTCTGGGAGAAATTCCTGTGTTTTCTTCTTGATGGGGTCATCCTGTGCTTGTTGTTTTTCCATTGATGCTTTGGTGATTGGTTTCTCAACTAAGATATACTCAGTTATTCCCATCCTTACTCCAGCGTCCTTGCAGAGCAGAGAAATCAAGCTTGGATAAGCCAACCTGGCCTCTTTAGAATTTTTGTTAGTAATTTTGTAGAATTCAGTTGAAATCAGTTGATGAACTTCCACTTCTTTTCCCATCATGTGCAATGGATCATCACTGCTCTTTTAACAGTGACTTCAGAACGGTTGCTAGTGGGCAGCAGAGAATGCCCAATGAAGTCCAGCCATCCTCTGGCGACTGGTTTGAGATCTTCTCTTTTGAGTTTATTTGGGACACCCTTCGTGCTAGTGGTCCACCTTGCTCCAGGGATACATATATCCTCTAGAATCTTATCTAGGCCCTTGTTTGTTCTCATCATTCTCCTGTTGAAAGAGTCTGGATCATCTTTCAGCTGAGGTAGCTTTAAGATCTCTCTGATCTTGTCAGGGATGGTATGAATAATCTTTCCTCTAACCATGGTCCGATATTCATAGAAAGTAGTTCCAGATAGTTTTTGCTTGTCAGTCTGCCACATATTAGCATAGAACTCCTGGACCATATTCTTTCCCATTTTCGTCTCAGGATTAGCTAGGACCTCCCAGTTCCTGATTCGAATTTGCTCCTGGATCTCCGGATATTCGTTTTCTTTCAGATCGAATCTAACTTTTGGGATCACTGATCTTAGACCCATTATTTTGTAATAATGGTCTGAATGTTCTTTAGATAAGAACTTCCCTTGATTCCAAAGTGGTTTTGGAACACTCTCTTTCTTGCCTCTTGAAGTGGGTTGTTTTCTCTTAGGAGCCATGATCTTAGTGATCACGGATAAACACACCAACTTAGAGGTTTGCTTGTCCTCAAGCAAAAGAAAAGAAAGGAGAGGGATAGAAGGAGAGCTAGGTGCAATTGTTGATGGAAGAGGGTGGAGGCCGAACCCATATTTAAAGGGAGGGCGGTGGGTTCAAAAATTTTGAAAAGATATGATAAAAAAGATTGATTTGGAAAAGATAAGATAGAAGATATGATAAGAGAGGATATAGTTTAAAATTGAAAAGATATGAAATTTTTTTTGAAAAAGATAAATCTAGATTTTGAAAAAGATAATGTGGAGATTTGAAAAAGATATTAGTTGAAAAGATAGATTTGTTTTGAGAATTTGAAAAAGAGTTGAATTGGATTAAAAAAAGAGGGTTGGTGCTTATGGATTAAGATACATTTGATATTTTTAAAGTAAGATTTTTGGAAATTAGGAATTTTAGAAATCAGGGTTCTTAACATGTTTATGTAAGAAATCATGAATTGAAACATGAAAATCAAAATTAAAATGAAAAATATGAAGAAAAATTGAATTTACCTCCTCCCCACCATCCTGGCGTTTGAACGCCCAAACGCTGCATGTTTTGGGCGTTCAACGCCCAAATGCTGCCTCTCCTGGGCGTTCAACGCCCAGCTGCTGCCTCTTTCTGGCGTTGAACGCCAGGAACTCCTTTGTCACTGGGCGTTTTTCTGAACGCCCAGGACGCTGTAAATCTGGCGTTGAACGCCCAGAAGGAGCTTCTTTCTGGCGTTCAACGCCCAGAAGATGCCCCTTTCTGGCGTTTAACGCTCAGATGGCTATCCTTACTGGCGTTCAACGCCCAGTGGATGCTTATTTTGGGCGTTGAACGCCCAAAACAGAGTTTTACTGGCGTTTTCTTGCCAGTGAGCTCTTTTTCTCTGTTTTGTGTGCAGAATCCTTCTGTAACCCTATAAACTTATATAATTGACTCTTTACCTTAGGATCAATGAACTTTATATAAACAAATAAAAATAAAAATAGAAATAGGGCAAAATGCTTAGAGGATTGATTCCCCATGGCTGGGTTGCCTCCCAGCAAGTGCTTCTTTATTGTCTTTAGCTAGACCTTGCTGAGTTTTTAATCTAGCCTCAGCCTTGAGCACTCTTGCTCAACATTGCCTTCAAGATAGTGCTTGATTCTCTGTCCATTGACAATGAACTTCTTATCAGAATCAATATCTTGAAGCTCCACATAACCATATGGTGATACACTTGTAATCACATATGGTCCCCTCCACCGGGATTTCAGTTTCCCGGGGAATAGCTTGAGTCTAGAGTTAAACAGCAGAACCTTCT
>NC_029793.2:25998691-26028939 GCF_000816755.2 Arachis ipaensis
GTATACACAATCACTTTTGATCCTACTCAGTATGATCTGAACTTGTCAATGGCGTAAACCACTGCAAGTAGTTCTTTTTCTGTGGTTGTGTAATTTTTCTGGGCATCATTTAAAATGCGTAATAAATAATAAATGACGTGCAGAAGCTTGTCATACCTCTGTCCCAATACTGCACCAATGGCGTGATCACTGGCATCACACATTAGCTCAAATGGTAATGTCCAGTCTGGTGCAGAAATAACTGGTGCTGTGACCAGTTTAGCTTTCAGCATTTCAAACGCCTGCAGACACTCTGTGTCAAACACAAATGGCGTGTCAGCAGCTAGCAGATTGCTTAGAGGTTTTGCGATTTTTGAAAAATCCTTTATAAACCTCCTATAGAATCCTGCATGCCCCAGAAAGCTTCTGATCGCCTTAACATTGGCATGTGGTGGTAATTTTTCAATTACCTCTACTTTTGCTTGATCCACCTCTATTCCCTTGTTTGAGATTTTATGCCCAAGGACAATCCCTTTAGTCACCATGAAGTGACATTTTTCCCAGTTTAAAACTAGGTTGGTCTCTTGGCATCTCTTCAGAACAAGTTTCAGACTTGTAGGAACCAGTTCATTCTTTTCATTATGAATCACTGTCATGCCTCCCTTCTTTGGGACGACTTGGACAGGGCTCACCCAGGGGCTATCAGAAATAGGATAAATAATCCAGCCTCTAGTAATTTGGTGACGTCTTTCTGCACCACTTCCTTCATGGCTGGATTTAGCCGCCTCTGTGGTTGAACCACTGGTTTAGCATTATCCTCCAATAAGATTTTATGCATGCATCTAGCTGGGCTTATGCCCTTAAGGTCACCTATGGACCACCCAAGAGCTGTCTTGTGTGTCCTTAGCACTTGAGTAAGTGCTTCCTCTTCCTGTGGATTTAGAGCAGAGCTTATGATCACTGGAAAAGTGTCACCTTCTCCCAGAAATACATATTTCAGGGATGGTGGTAGTGGTTTGAGCTCGAGTTTAGGAGGTTTTTCCTTTTCCAGAGGAAATTTCAGAGGCTCTTCCATCTCCTCTGAATCCTCCAAATCAGGCTGAACATCTTTAAAGATGTCTTCCAACTCTGATTCGAGACTCTCAGCCATCTTGATCTCTTCTACCAAGGAGTCAATAAGATCAACTTTCATGTAGTCTTTTGATGTGTCTGGATGCTGCATGGCTTTGACAATCAGCACTTGTGTGTGTCTGATCCCTCACTGGCAATTGAGTGCCAGAGTTAGAAGCTGGAGTGATGTGAGACGCCAACTCCTTGTCTGTTCCTGGCGTCTGAACGCTAAAACTGTGCCCATTTTGGGCGTTCAGCGCCAGATCTTGCCCATTTTGGGCGTTCAACGCCAGATCCTTGCTTGTTTCTGGAGTTGAACGCCAGTCTTTGCTTATTACTGGCGTTGAACGCCAGTCTTGGGCATGGTCTGGGCGTTCAGCGCCAGCCTTCCACCAGATTTCTGGCTTTTTAGCGCCAGAATTACTTTTCCCTGGGCTTTTACTGTCCTCAGGTGAATTTTGGGTGGTTTGCTCACTCCTTAGCTCTTTGCTGCCTTGAGGTGGGGTATTTAATGTTTTCCCACTTCTTAATTGAACTGCTTGGCATTCTTCTGTTATTTGTCTTGACAGCTGCTGCTTTGTTTGCTTCAATTGTTCTCCCATATTTATATTAGCCATCCTTGTCTCTTGTAGTTTATCCTTGAATTCAGCTAACTGCTTTGTTAGGAAATCCAATTGCTGATTGAATTCAGCAGCTTGCTCTGCAGGACTGAGTTCATCAGTTGCTGTTTTAGCCTCTTCTTTCATGGAAGGGTCACTGATTAAGTACAGATGCTGATTTCTAGCAACTGTATCAATAAGCTCTTGAGCTTCTTCAATTGTCTTTCTCATGTGGATAGATCCACCAGCTGAGCAATCTAAAGAGATCTGAGCTCTTTCTGTAAGCCCATAATAGAAGATGTCTAACTGAACCCACTCTGAAAACATTTCAGAGGGGCATTTGCGTAGCATCTCTCTGTATCTCTCCCAGGCATCATAAAGAGATTCATTATCTCCTTGTTTAAAGCCTTGGATGTCCAGCCTTAGCTGTGTCATCCGTTTTGGAGGAAAGTATTGATTCAGGAATTTTTCTGTCAGCTGTTTCCATGTCCTTATGCTAGCCTTAGGTTGGTTATTTAACCACCTCTTGGCTTGGTCTTTTACAGCAAATGGAAACCGTAATAGTCTGTAAACATCCTGATCTACCTCCTTATCATGTATTGTGTCAGCAATTTGTAAAAACTGTGCCAGAAACTCTGTAGGTTCTTCCTGTGGAAGACCGGAATACTGGCAGCTTTGCTGTACCATGATAATGAGCTGAGGATTCAACTTAAAGCTACTGACTCCAATAGAAGGTATGCAGATATTGCTCCCATATGAAGCAGTAGAGGGGTTAACATATGACCCCAGAGTCCTCCTGGACTGTTCATTTCCACTTAGATCCATGATGGAGAAAGAGAGATGATGTAAAGTAAAAAAATTTTATTTTTATTTATTTATTTATTTATTTCGAAAATGAAATAGATTAAAATAAAATAAATAAAAATGGTTGAAAATTTTCGAAAAATTTGATGAGGGAGAAAGAGGTTAGGAAGTTTTGAAAAAGATATGATTTTTTGTGTCACTGATCATCACCTTCTCCATAGTTAGGCGCGAATGGATATCTTAGATAGGAACACGCATGTTTGAATGAAAAACAGAAATAATTGCATTAATTCATCGAGACACAGCAGAGCTCCTCACCCCCAACAATGGAGTTTAGAGACTCATTCCGTCAAAGAGTACAAAGTTCAGATCTAAAATGTCATGAGATACAAAATAAGTCTCTAAAAGTTGTTTAAATACTCAACTAGTAACCTAGGTTTACAGAAAATGAGTAAACTATGATAGATAGTGCAGAAATCCACTTCTGGGGCTCAATTGGTGTGTGCTGGGGCTGAGACTAAAGCTTCTCACGTGCATAAGGCTGTTTTGGGCGTTCAACGCCAGCTTTGGATCCTTTTCTAGCGTTGAACTCCAACTTGCAACTTGTTTCTGGCGCTGGACGCCAGAATTGGGCAGAGAGCTGGCGTTGAACGCCAGTTTACGTCATCTATCCTTGAGCAAAGTATGGACTATTATATATTGCTGGAAAGCCCTAGATGTCTACTTTCCAACGCAATTAGAAACGCGCCATTTAGAGTTATGTAGCTCCAGAAAATCTATTTTGAGTGCAGGGAGGTCAGAATCCAACAACATCAGCAGTCCTTTTTCAGCCTGAATCAGATTTTTGCTCAGCTCCCTCAATTTCAGCCAGAAAATACCTAAAATTACAGAAAAATACACAAACTCATAGTAAAGTCCAGAAATATGAATTTTGCCTAGAAACTAATGAAAATAAACTAAAAACCAACTAAAACATACTAAAATCTATATGAAATTAACCCCAAAAAGCGTATAAAATATCCGCTCATCAACTACCAAGAGAGGAATCCTTTTTGCAAACGGTCATCAGCAAACTACAGAAAGAAACTCTTGCTTCCATCTGAAGGGGGAAGGGAGAGAGAAGGGGTAAGAACTGGGGAGTCCTTAGTAGGGCTGGGGTTATTAGTTAAGTTCATTAATTCCGTGTTGTTTTGCAGGTAAATAGCAGAATACAGAAAGCAGTAAATAGAAGATACAGATAAATAGAGAAGATAGAAAAAATAGATAGCAGAATACAAACAGAAGAATACAAGAAAATAACACAAACACAAAGAATAGAATACAAACAAACAGAACATACATTCATTCAATAATCATAACAGAGAAAATGCACAACTAAGTATGATGCATGTCTGTCCTATGCAGGCCATGAGCTCACGTGTCGGTTTACACCCTGCAGCCCGACATTACCTAGGAACTAGTCCTTGATATGGCTTATTTTCTGTAGATGAACTTCGGCCTACAGAAATAACACTCTCGTAAGTGAACTTCGGCTTATAGGAATAGTCTAAACATAACACAACAACTTTCTGTAGGTGAACTTTATAACACCCGAATTTTTAAAATTAAATTTTATTATATTTTAAGTTATTATTATTATTATTATTATTATTAGATATGAGCCTATTATGTGTATATATATACATATAACCTATATCACCTAATTATAATCATCATTTTTCATCATATGAATCATCATCACCAACGGACATATTAAGGGAATAAAAGAAAGAAATAGAAATATGACTTATTAGCATATATGCATATATAACTATGACACATGTTTCATTTTATTTATTAGCCATGACACCTAATAACATTAAACACCACATTGTAACTTATTACCAATTTCCTTTAATCATTCATTCCTTTCCCACCGAAAATGAAGAAAATAAAAGAAAGAAAATGGAGACGTGGCTTAGGTGCATGAATAAATATGTATATAAGCTTGACACCTAATGATATTTAATACCACAAAATTTTTCATTCAATACCCTTAGCCTTTAATCACCCTCATTTCCTTTCATTCATCAACATGAACTAAAGAAAAAAAGGAGGGAGAATGCCGTGAGCGAGAAGAACGAGAAACCATGGCACCAAAAATCTTTCGAGTTCAATTCTTGCTATCCGTAATTCCAATAAAAAATCTAATCCGATAAAAGTGTTTCTATCTTCCTCCTCTATACGTTGGTGTCACTTTTGTTCGATGGAGGTTGACGGTGACGTAGCTCCTCTTCCCTTTGAGTTCGGCTAACTGAAGTTCTAGGAAGCACAGACGATTTCTGACGCTTTTTCCTTCAGCAGCTCGGTCAGAAAACTTTTTCGGAGCTATCGTTGATTTTGATGTCATACGGAGATAGGAGTTTTATTTTTAATGATAAACGTTTTTAATTTAGAATGCCTACAAAATTAATTGAATAATTGCAAATATATCTATATATATATGTTAATAATAGTAATATTATTGGGTATGGATTATTGCTGTGAATGTGATTGTTTCCTGATTATTAAGAATTTCACTGATTTGAGAATTGTTGAGAAAAAGGCTGGTGAATTGTTGAGGAATAGGGAACCCGTAAGGGTGGTTTAGACCGAATTTTAGAGAAAATGCCGCCGAAATTTTATAAAATCTGAGGTTTTATTTGAAAAGTTATTTTAAAAGATTTGGTTTTGGAAAATTAAATTATTTAAAATATATTTAGTTAAGAAAAGATTTACTCTATTTTAAAGTTTGATTTATTAAGAAAAATATAATGTTTTAAACCCAATCTTTTAAGGAGAGATTTTGTTTTAAGTAAAGATTTGAGCTCGGTTTATTAAGAAAAGGAATCTCTGCCACAGGAGAGCAGAGAACAAGGATTTAAAGAATATATTAATTAATGAAGTATCTGCCACAGAAGAGCAGATGTGACATTATTTGGGTCTTAGTGCCAAATGTAAAGTGGGGACGCCCACACACTGAGAATTGTTTTCCAGATGTACGCTTATTGATTTGGAAAGTCACACTGATGCGGCGTAGCCGTACGACTTATAAGCACACTGATGCATCTGGAAAGCCATATCTAGGACTTGTGCCCGGGTAATGTCGGTAAAAGTATTTCCAAAGGGTTAACAAAATAGTTTTATTGAGTAAAGTTAATTATTTACATTAAATTCATTACTTTTACGGCATTCCTATTCCCTACTGAGAACGTGTGGTTTGTTCTCACCCCAAATCTTTCACCCTTTCAGAGACCCAGGTTCGGAGATTCAGTAAGAAGCTGCAGACGATTAGTAGATTTACTTGTGATTCCTGTTGTTATTTTTATAGAGTTTCCTCGCCCTTGTTGCTTTAGGGTTTTTATTTTGTCCAGAGGGATAGGTATTGTATTTAAGTTTTACATTGAATTCGTTTGTATAGCATTTATTATTATTAATAATTGTGTGATTTTAATTACTAAAATCTTTTTCTGAAATTTTCTTAAAAACTGACACGCGATATCGACGTAAAGGCTCAATAGTAAATTTATAATAAAGGAAATCAGGTCCGTAACGCCTTACTTTTGGTACGATCATGACGTGCTAAAAGTTAGGGTGTTACAAACTTCGGCCTACAAAAATAACACCTCTGTAAGTGAACTTCGGCTTACAGAAATGGTGCCCCTGTAAGTGAACTTCGGCTTACAGGTATCACAACTCTCTGTAGGTGAACTTCGGCCTACAGGAGCAACACCCTGAGATACACAATTGATATTCACTGTAGGTGAACTTTGGCCTACAGGAATAATAACTTACTGTAGGTGAACTTGGGCCTACAGGACCTCTAGGGCCAATGGAAAAGCAGCAGATGAATATACAAATATCTCTGGAGTTGTCTTAACGCAACAAATGACCTTTCAATAGGCCCTCTGCTTGTTCTCTATTCTCTTTATCATATTACTCTTTTCACTTTGACTTTTTACTCTGCTTTGATTACTTTTTTCTCTGTATCTCTTTACTTTTCTCTGGTTACTCTATTCTCTATGTTTTCTTTACTCTGCTCTGATTTCTCTGCTTAACGTATGTATTTAAAGCTTATGTAAATTTCGGTATGAATAGTTAGCATGTCCCAAGTATAGGTTCATTAAGTCTATACTGAAACAGTTTAACTTTTCATATAATACCTAACCCTAGTCGCAACTCAAGGACTAACTATGTTGCCCTAGTTCGTTTACTTAATCTCTGTCTATTTTTCTGTCATTAAAACTTTACAGACTTTTCTTTGGTTTTTATCTTTTCTTTAACTTTTTATCTTTCATTTATCTTTGCCTCACTAATATGTTCTTACCACTCCCTAAGTGTTTTATGAAGGTAATTATGAGATTCTGCACTTAAAGTTGTCTTTCTAAAGCTTTTACAGAAAACTGCCTTTTCCGCATTATTTTATTATTTTATTAAAATATTATTTTTAATTAAATATTATTATTTAATATTTTATTATTATTTATTATTTTATCATTAAATTTTCGAAAATTACCTTATCTTTACCTTTAACCTTTAAAATTCACTTTTTATCACCCGTAACTTTTAATATTTCTACTTTAACCACCCTAACTTTTAGAAATTACAAAATAACCCCTCAAACACCAAAATATTTACTTCCTTGCCCTTTCTAAGATCTAAAAGGTGTTCTTCAATGTTCTTCACCACACTCAAAGTGTTCTTCGTGTTCTTCGTAAATTCTTCAGATTCTTTCTCTGTTTTTACCCGTTTTTCAGTCTTTTCAGCCACCGATTTTTACCAAAATTCATAATAAATTTCCAGCCACTAAAACCCCATCTTTTATACATGATTTTAACATAAATTGAACTCCAATTTAAGGATTAAGTTTCGTTTTTCCAGTAGCCCTCAAGAACAACATTCATAGCTTAAATATCATCAAATTTCATTAAAATTTCAACAAACTTTCACCAAGAATAACTCATATAAGCAATCAATTTCAAGCATAACCAGACCATATCATAATCACACATCTCAAACACAATCAATCAAGATTAAATTCATCACACCCTACCTGGTTTTGCTGCTCCTAATTCAGTTAGACTTTCAGGTGGTCCTTTAGCACTTTTTCCTCCTAAATCACATCAAGAACAACTTTAAATCCAAAAACTCTCAACTAACCAAATATCCCTCAGCACGTTAGGAGGTGATTTCTAACCTTAGACTTGTTGAAAAGTCACGTTTCTTGGCCCTCAAGTCAAGTTAAGCATGATTCCTAAGGAAGAACATCAAGAAAACACATGTTTAAGCATGTTTCCTTGAAAACCGAATTGAAAGGGGAAAGGAACAGCCATCTCACCTTATTTTCAGCCTTGATAAGTTACATGGTTATGTAGAGAAAGAAGAGAGGATCATTTTGGTAAAATCGGAGTTTTGATTTGAGTTTTGGTTCAGAAGAAATCAAGCTTTGAAGATTAAGTGTTCATGAAGTTTTCTCTCTTTTCTCTCCTTTCAATTTCGGCCAAAGGGAGTAAATGACCAGCCTTGGAGTGTCTTGGGGGTGTAAGGTGAGTTGTGATTGGTTGGCTTGGAGGTGGATTAAAATAATATTAAAATATCTCATATGTATAACTACTAAAACTAGATGTATCGGAACACTTGTAAAAATATCTCTAAAAATTATTTTCTGAGCTACTAGCATAAATGACACTAGTAACATATTTATTATGAGAATAAAACATGTATAATGAGGCCTTAGCATTGCTAAAGTCATCAGAGAGTGCTGGTGCTAAGCTGCACCAGTAAACTGTGAACCTGGTTAAACCGATTTCCTGTTTTTAACTAAAATAGACCAGGTAACCTTATAATATCATTCAAGCATCTTCTAATACTAATATAATGATAATATTATACTATTATCTCTCTTCTCTCATGAGTCAAGTCCGGTTCGTCAAACTGAGACTATTTACGAAAACTAGAATCAGAACTCCTAACCGATACGGTTCAAAAACTAGGTTCTTCGCGATTGTGTTGTCGGGCTTGTCTCAACTAAGGTCCTGAGTTAAAGATAATATAATGACAATGAAGATTGAGATTCTTGATGATACAGAAGAGGTGTTCCCTTTACTGATCTTTCGGAGAAATCCGTGTCTTCAGAAAAGATCTCGCGTACTCGAAAATCAGGGTTGTTACATAAACAACTCGGACAAAAATCAGCAAGTATAGGCAGTAAAAGGAAGACCCCAGGACTCACGCTGAAATCCAGGGACACTCTTTGGAAGGCAATAACAAGGCAAGAATTCAGTAAAGGGAAGTTGGCAGTCTACATCCTAACACCCCTCAATGGAAAATACAAACAGTTTAAACTCTTTTTTGGTAACGTCACTCCATACAAACAGCAAGAAAACCACCATCATCAATAAACCATGCAAAAATCATCAAAGCTACAATCTCTTTCATACCAACAGTTCAACAAAGGAAAGCAAGTGTGTACAAGAAGATGACATGCAAGGGTAAAAAGAGACAGAAACAGTGACAAACAAAAACCCTATGAAAAGCGAGATCACCAAAAAGAATGAATTTTCCTCAAACAAAAGATTGTAAAGGGAATCATAGCATTAATCAAAAATAAAAAAGATGTAATCTTTGGCAGAAAGGATCAAGCTTTTCAAAACAGACTTGGTGAAAACCAAAAATTTCGCAGACATACAGTATAAAGACTACCATCGAAATGAAAAATGAAGGAAGAAATACCAACCTGTAAAGAAAGAGGGAAACAAGCGCGAAGGAAGAAGCAATGATCAAAATCTGCACCAGTAAAAACACTCTCAAGCAGAGAAGACAGAGGGCTTTGGGGCGTAAGAAAACAGATGAAAGGAGCACCTCAGCGGATAACAAAACAAAGGGCGAAGAGAAAGGAGAAGAAGTAACTGAAAGCGAGTCTTTTGAAATTCAAAATGAGATGAAAAAGAGGGAAAGAAGGAAATGGCAAGAGGAGTTAAGGGGCATTAAACCCTCGCACGTTTCCAAAGAAAACAAAAATGCGCGCTGCTTATAAAGGAAGAAAGAAACGCTTCACATTTTAAAGCAGGAGGTTAACCTAACAGAAGTTCTATAAGAGATCAACTAAAAACAAAATGCTCGAGCATGACTTCCCCAAAAGAGGTCGAAATCTAAAAGACACGACCTCAAGGGAAAGATCAAACTCGAGCAGGGGCACTGTTCATACCCTGGGTCGAGCTATATGACCCGGGTTGACTAAAGACAAGAGCAATCGACCTCTTAAGGTTGGTCGCAACCGACCTCTTCCCAAAAGAGCTCGGCCAAATTGCTATAAGGGCCCAAGTAGGCCCAAACGAAGGGACACAGCCCAATCTAAAGGCAGCCAAAGCCTAGAAAGATAAAGGCGGTTTCCCTTAAAGATAAGATGACTTCACTCAAAGATAAGATAGGATAACTAACTTATCTCAAAAGGAAGGTCACTCCACACTACTATAAATATACTGGAGTACCCAGGTATAACTCATACTCTGATTCTACACAAAAAACCTGCTCAAAACCCATGCTAACTTAAGCATCGAAGTCTCTTGCAGGTACCACCCCCCTCCGGTGATCAAGGATCAGCAGCACCACCAGCTCCAACAAGTCGGACACGATAGCTTCCCACAGCAGATCTCATCCGAGATCGACCTTCAGTTTTAGGTAACCCTCGGAACACTACTCCTTCTTCACTTCCGGCTTTGTTGGATGATCCATGTACATATAGGTTCCAAGTCGTCGGACTTTCTTGGCCTTCAGTGTATTTAGCCACAAAGTTGGCTAGATACTGCGATTTGATTGTTGTCCGAGTTTCATATCTCAAGTCAAACTCGGACAGTTCCACAGCCCATTGTAGCATCTTTTCTGCAATGTCTGTCATTTGCATAATAAGATTTATGGGTTGATTAGTTCAAACTTTTATGGTGTGATCCTGAAAGTCAGGTCGGAGCCTTCTGGAGGTGAGGATAAGAGCATATGCGAACTTTTCTATCTTTTGATAGTTTAGTTCTGCCCCTTGTAGGACTTTGCTCACGAAGTAGATGGGTTGCTATCCGTTTATATCTTCTCGGACCTGGGGTAAGACTATAGCTTGGCTCGCAACTGCTAAGTAGAGGACAAGCTCTTCTCCTACAACAGGTTGGGTCAGTATCGGGGGTTGGACTAGAAATGCTTTAAAATTCCGAAAGGTTTGCTCGCATTCCTGGGTCCATTCAATTTGGTTCCTTTTTTTGAGTATCGAGTACAAAGATAGAGACTTCAATGCTGACCCTGCCAAGAACCTAGACAATGATGGCAACCTTCTATTTAGTTGTTAGACTTCTTTGAGACAAGTTGGGATTTTCATCTCTAATATTATTGTGCATTTATCTGGGTTAGCATCTATGCCTCTTTGAGTGAGCATGAAACCTAATATTTCATCTATAATTTGGTTCAATCTCATTCCATGATTCCTTATTATGGAGAATACCTTGGAGAGATCGGACAAAAAAGCAAGGTCGTCCTTGGTCTTGACAAGCATGTCGTCCACATATATTGCCATGAGTGTTCCTAGGTGGGAGGAGAACTCCTTATTCATCAGGTGTTGGTATGTGGCTTGATGAGCGGATAATTTATACGCTTTTTGGCATTGTTTTTAGGTAGTTTTTAATATGTTTTAGTCACTTTTTATTATATTTTTATTAGTTTTTAAATAAAAATCACATTTCTGGACTTTACTATGATTTTGTGTATTTTTCTGTGATTTCAAGTAATTTCTGGCTGAAATTGAGGGAGCTGAGCAAAAATCTGATTCAGGCTGAAAAAGGACTGCTGATGCTGTTGGATTCTGACCTCCCTGCATTCGGAATAGATTTTTTGGAGCTACAGAAGTCCAATTGGCACGCTCTTAATTGCGTTGGAAAGTAGACATCCGGGGCTTTCCAGAAATATATAATAGTTTATACTTTGTTCAAGGATAAATGGCGTAAACTGACGTTCAACGCCAGTTCCATGTTGCATTCTGGCGTTAAACGCCAGAAACAGGTTACAAGTTGGAGTTAAACGCCAGAAACAGGTTACAACCTGGCGTTTAACTCTAGAAACAGTCTAGGCACGTGTAAAGCTCAAGTCTCAACCCCAGCACACACCAAGTGGGCCCCAGAAGTGGATTTCTGCACTATCTATCATATTTACTTATTTTCTGTAAACCTAGGTTACTAGTTTAGTATTTAAACAACTTTTAGTGATTTATTTTGGACCTTATGACATTTTTTAGATCTGAACCTTGTACTCTTTGACGGCATGAGTCTGTAAACTTCATTGTTGGGGGTGAGGAGCTCTGCTGTGTCTCGATGAATTAATGCAATTATTTCTGTTTTCTATTCAAACACGCTTGTTTCTATCTAAGATGTTCATTCGCACTTCAATATGATGGAAGTGATGATCTGTGACATTCATCACCATTCTCAACCTATGAACGCGTTCCTGACAACCACCTCTGTTCTACCTTCGATTGAATGAGTATCTCTTGGATTCCTTAATCAGAATCTTCGTGGTATAAGCTAGAATCCATTGGCAGCATTCTTGAGAATCCGGAAAGTCTAAACCTTGTCTGTGGTATTCCGAGTAGGATTCAGGGATTGAATGACTGTGACGAGCTTCAAACTTACAAGGGTTGGGCGTAGTGACAGACGCAAAAGGATCAATGGATCCTATTCCAGCATGAGTGAGAACCGACAGATGATTAGCCGTGCGGTGACAGCGCACCTGGACCATTTTCATTGAGAGGATGGATGGTAGCCATTGACAACGGTGATCCACCAACACACAGCTTGTACGAATACAAACTTCGCATACAAGCAACATGATTTACAATTTTCACTGAGAGGACGGATGGTAGTCATTGACAACGGTGATCCACCAACACACAGCTTGCCATAGGAGGAACCTTGCGTGCGTGAAGAAGATGACAGTAGGAAAGCAGAGATTCAGAAGACAAAGCATCTCCAAAACTCCAACATATTCTCCATTACTGCATAACAAGTATTTAATTCATACTCTTTTATTTTTCGCAATCCAAACTGATAATTATAATCGATATCCTGACTAAGAATTACAAGATAACTATAGATTGTTTCAAGCCAACAATCTCCGTGGGATTCGACCTTTACTCACGTAAGGTATTACTTGGACGACCCAGTGCACTTGCTGGTTAGTGGTACGAGTTGTGAAAAGTGTGATTTACAATTCGTGCACCAAGTTTTTGGCGCCGTTGCCGGAGATTATTCGAGTTTGGACAACTAACGGTTTATTTTGTTGCTTAGATTAGGAAAATTTTTTTCTTTTTGGTTTGGAGTCTTCTATTATTGTTTTTGGTTGAAATTTTTTTTTAAATCCTTATTTTTTTCTTTTTAAATTTTTCGAAAATTTTATAAACTGATAATTGAGTTTTTCTGTTTGAGTTTAGTTTCATATTTTAAATTTGGTGTTAATTGCATATTTTTATTTTCTTTTAAATTTTCGAATTTGTGTTCATTGTTCTTTCTTAATCTTCAAGTTGTTCTTGTTTATTTTCCTTGTTTGATCTCTAGTTTTTCTTGTTTTGTGATTTTTCTTATTTTTCTTGTGCATTTTTGAATTATTAGTATCCAAAAAAAATTAAAAATAAAATATTTTATACATTAAATACCTTATTAAAACATGTTAAATTTATAGCTCAATTGGCTAGAGCGTTGTGCTTATGTTCTTGGTAATTGGCTATCTTCTTTGAAAAATTTTTTCAAAAATAATTTTTCTTTGAACAAATCTTGTGCCAAACTTTAATTTTGGTGTTCTCCTGTTAACTTTTCTTTAGTTTTCAAAAATTTTATTCTGGTTTTCTAAAAATTTTAAGTTTAGTGTTCTTTCTTCATGTTCTTGTTGTTCTTGTGAGTCTTCAAAGTGTTCTTGAGTCTTCCTTGTGTTTTGATCTTAAAATTTTTAAGTTTGGTATTCCTTGGTGTTTTCCCTCTAAAATTTTCGAAAATAAGGAGCATTAGATCTAAAAAATTTTAAGTTGTGTGTCTTTTGTGTGTTTTTCTTTTTCATCATAAAATTCAAAAATAAAAAAAAATATCTTCTCTAACTATTTTTGAGCAAATATTTCGAAATTTTTTCAAAAAAAAAAATTCAGATTTTTTTTTTAAATTTCTATTTTATCTTATCTTAGTTTTAAAATTTTCAAAATTCAAAATTTTTTTTTCAAAAAAATCATATCTTTTTCAAAATTTTATCTTATCTTATTTCAAATTTCAAATTTCAAAACTTTTTAATTTAAATTCCTTATCTTCTCTTACCTAGCTTATCTTATCTTTTCTAATCTCAAATCTTAAAATCAAATCTTTTTCATATCTTTTCTTTTTTTTATTTTATTTTATTTTCTTACAAGTATCTTTAATTTTAAGACATATCTTTTTCAAAACTTGCTAACCAATTTCTCTCTCTTCATTTTTTTCGAAAATCCTCACCCACATCATTTTCAAATCTTTTTAATTAATTAAATTTAGTTTTTAATTTTCTTTTATTTCTTTTTTTTCTAATTTTTGAAATTATAGTCAATTTTTCATTTATTTTATTTTATTTTATTTTAATTTCGGTTTTCAAAAAAAAAAATAATAAATATTTTATTTGCAATTCACAACATCTCCCTTTCTCCATCATGGACCTAAGTGGAAATGAACAGTACAGAAGGACTCTAGGGTCATATGCTAACCCCACTACTGCTTCATATGGGAGTAGTATCTGTATACCCTCCATCGGAGTCAGTAGTTTTGAGTTGAATCCTCAGCTCATTATCATGGTGCAGCAAAGTTACCAGTATTCCGGTCTTCCACAAGAAGAACCTACAGAGTTTCTGGTACAGTTTTTACAAATTGCTGACACAGTACATGATAAGGAAGTAGATCAGGATGTCTACAGATTATTACTGTTTCCATTTGCTGTAAAGGACCAAGCTAAGAGGTGGTTAAATAACCAACCTAAGGCTAGCATAAGGACATGGAAACAGCTATCAGAAAAATTCCTGAATCAATATTTCCCTCCAAAACGGATGACACAGCTAAGGCTGAACATCCAAGGCTTTAAACAAGGAGATAATGAATCTCTTTATGATGCCTGGGAGAGATACAGAGAGATGCTAAGAAAATACCCCTCTGAGATGTTTTCAGAGTGGGTGCAGTTAAACATCTTCTATTATGGGCTTACAGAGAAAGCTCAGATGTCTTTGGACCACTCAGCTGGTGGATCTATACACATGAGAAAGATAATTGAAGAAGCTCAATAGCTCATTGATACAGTTGCCAGAAATCAGCATCTGTACCTAAGTAGTGAGTCTTCCATGAAAGAAGAGGCTAAAACAGTAACTGCTGAACTCAGTCCTGCAGAACAAGTTACTAAATTCAATCAGTAATTAGATTTTCTAACAAAACAGCTAGCCAAATTCAAGGAGATACTACAAGACACAATAATGGCTAATATGAATATGGAAGTACAGTTGAAGCAAACAAAACAGCAGTTATCAAAACAAATAACAGAAGAGTGCCAAGCAGTTCAATTAAGAAGTGGGAAAGCATTAAATACCTCACTTCAAAGCAGCAAGAAGCCAAGAAATGAACAAACTGCTACCCAAAATCCCTCTGAGGACAGTAAGAGCCCAGAGAGGAATAATTCTGGCGCTCAAACGCCAGAAAAGGGTGAAGAGCTGGCATTAAATGCCCAACCCATGCTCAGTTCTAGCGTTCAAACGCCACAAACAGGCAAGGAGTTGGCGTTAAACTCCCAATGGAAGCTCAGTTCTGGCGTTCAAACGCGAGAAACAGGTAAAGAGTTGACGTCCAACGCCAATCCAGCTTCCAACCCTGGCATTCAAACGCCAGTGAGGGATCAGACACACACACATGCTGATAACAACCCCTCTAAAAAGACTTCTCCAACCTCCTCTGTAGGAAATAAACCTGCAGCAACCAAGGTTGAGGAATACAAAGCCAAGATGCCTTATCCTCAAAAACTCCGCCAAGAGGAGTAGGATAAGCAATTTGCTCGCTTTGCAGACTATCTCAGGACTCTTGAAATAAAGATTCCGTTTGCAGAGGCACTTGAGCAAATACCCTCTTATGCCAAGTTCATGAAAGAGATCTTGAGTCATAAGAAGGATTGGAGAGAAACTGAAAGAGTTCTCCTCACTGAGGAATGCAGTGCAGTCATTCTAAAAAGCTTCCCAGAAAAGCTTAAAGATCCCGGGAGCTTTATGATACCATGCATATTAGAGGGTGATTGCACCAAGACAGCTTTATGTGATCTTGGGGCAAGCATCAACCTAATACCTGCATCCACTATCAGAAAGCTTGGTTTAACTGAAGAAGTCAAACCAACCAGGATATGTTTCCAACTTGCTGATGGCTCCATTAAATACCCATCAGGCGTGATTGAAGACATGATTGTCAGGGTTGGGCCATTCGCCTTTCCCACTGACTTTGTAGTGCTGGAAATGGAGGAGCACAAGAGTGCTACTCTCATTCTAGGAAGACCTTTTCTAGCAACTGGACGAACTCTCATTGATGTCCAAAAGAGGGAAGTAACCCTAAGAGTCAATGAGGATGAGTTTAAGTTGAATGCTGTCAAAGCCATGCAGCATCCAGACACACCAAAAGACTGCATGAAGTTGATCTTATTGACTCTTTGGTTGAGGAGATCAACATGGATGAGAGTCTCGAATCAGAGCTGGAAGACATCTTTAAAGATGTTCAGCCTGATCTGGAGGATTCAGAGGAATTGAAAGAGCCTTTGAAACTTCCTTAGGAAGAGGAAAAACCTCTTAAACCCGAGCTCAAACCATTACCACCATCCCTGAAATATGCATTTCTGGGAGAAGGTGACACTTTTCCAGTGATCATAAGCTCTGCTTTAAATCCACAGGAAGAGGAAGTACTACTTCAAGTGCTAAGGACACACAAAATAGCTCTTGGGTGGTCCATATGTGACCTTAAGGGCATAAGCCCAGCTAGATGCATGCACAAGATCCTATTGGAGGATGATGCTAAGCTAGTGGTTCAACCACAGAGGCGGCTAAATCCAGCCATGAAGGAAGTGGTGCAGAAAGAGGTCACCAAGTTACTGGAGGCTGGGATTATTTATCCTATTTCTGATAGCCCCTAGGTGAGCCCTGTCCATGTTGTCCCCAAAAAGGGAGGCATGACAGTGGTTCATAATAAAAAAAATGAACTGGTTCCTACAAGAACAGTTACAGGGTGGCGCATGTGTATTGACTATAGAAGGCTCAATACAGTCACCAGAAAGGATCATTTTCCTTTACCATTCATAGACCAGATGCTAGAAAGACTAGCAGGTCATGATTTTTACTGCTTCTTAGATGGCTATTCAGGCTACAACCAAATTGCAGTAGATCTCCAGGATCAAGAGAAAACAGTATTCACATGTCCATCTGGAGTATTTGCCTACAGAAGGATGCCATTTGGGCTGTGTAATGCACCTGCAACTTTTCAGAGATGCATGATCTCTATTTTCTCTGATATGGTGGAAAAATTTCTGGAAGTCTTCATGGATGACTTCTCAGTATATGGAGACTCATTCAGCTCCTGTCTTGATCACCTGACACTGGTTCTGAAAAGATGCCAAGAGACTAACCTGGTTTTAAACTGGGAAAATGTCACTTTATGGTGACTGAAGGGATTGTCCTTGGGCACAAGATTTCGAACAAGGGAATAGAGGTGGATCAAGCTAAGGTAGAGGTAATTGAAAAATTACCACCCCCTGCCAATGTTAAGGCAATCAGAAGCTTTCTGGGACATGCAGGATTCTATAGGAGGTTTATAAAGGATTTTTCAAAAATTGCAAAACCTCTGAGCAACCTACTAGCTGCTGACACACCATTTGTGTTTGACACAGAGTGCCTGCAGGCATTTGAAATCCTGAAAGCTAAGCTGGTCACAGCACCAGTTATTTCTGCACCAGAGTGGACATTACCATTTGAATTAATGTGTGATGCCAGTGATCATGTCATTGGTGCAGTATTGGGGCAGAGACATAACAAGCTTCTGCATGTCATTTATTATGCTAGCCGTGTTTTAAATGATGCCCAGAAAAATTACACAACCACAGAAAAAGAATTGCTTACAGTGGTTTATGCCATTGACAAATTTAGATCATACTTAGTAGGATCAAAAGTGATTGTGTACCCTGACCATGCTGCTCTTAAATATCTACTTACAAAGCAGGATTGAAAACCCAGGCTCATAAGATGGGTGTTGCTTCTACAAGAGTTTGATATAGAAATAAGAGACAGAAAAGGGACAGAAAACCAAGTGGCTGATCATCTGTCCCGGATAGAGCTAGTAGAAGGGGCGTCCTTTCCCTCTATTGAGATCTCTGAAATCTTTCCTGATGAGCATTTGTTCGTCATTCAGGAAACGCCATGGTTTGCAGACATTGCAAACTATAAAGCTGCAAGGTTCATACCCAAGGAGTACAGCAGACAACAAAAAAAATAATTACTGATGCAAAGTACTACTTGTGGGATGAACCCTATCTCTTTAAGAGATGTGCAGACGGAACAATCCAAAGGTGTGTGCCTAGAGAAGAAGCACAGAAGATCTTATGGCATTGCCATGGGTCACAATATGGAGGCCATTTCGGAGGTGAGCGAACAGCCACCAAGGTCCTCCAATGTGGCTTCTACTGGCCTACCCTCTATAGAGATTCCCGAGAGTTTGTACGTAACTGTGATAGCTGCCAGAGAGCTGGTAATCTGCCTCATGGTTACGCCATACCTCAACAAGGAATCTTGGAGATTGAGTTGTTTGATGTATGGGGTATTGACTTCATGGGGCCCTTCCCACCATCATACTCAAACACTTATTCTGGTTGCAGTCAACTATGTATCCAAATGGGTAGAGGCCATTGCCACACCCACTAATGATACTAAGACAGTGCTAAAGTTTCTCCAAAAACATATCTTCAGTAGGTTTGGTGTCCCTAGAGCACTAATTAGTAATGGAGGCACTCACTTCTGCAACAAACAGCTTTACTCTGCTATGGTCCAGTATAGAATTAGTCACAAGGTGGCAACTCCATATCATCCACAGACAAACGGGCAAGCTGAAGTCTCTAATAGAGAACTAAAAAGAATCCTGGAACGGACTGTAAGTACCCATAGAAAGGATTGGGCGAGAAGCTTGGATGATGCTCTGTAGCCTTACAGAACAGCATTCAAGACTACTATAGGGACCTCTCCATACCAGCTTGTGTATGGTAAGGCCTGTCATCTGCCCATGGAACTGGAGCATAAGGCCTACTGGGCAACCAGATTCCTAAACTTTGATGCCAAATTAGCTGGAGAAAAAAGATTGCTCCAGCTGAATGAGCTAGAGGAATTCAGACTCACTGCTTTCAAAAATGCCAAGCTTTACAAAGAGAAAGCAAAAAGGTGGCATGACAGAAAGCTGTCATCTAGAGTCTTTGAACCAGAACAGAAGGTTCTGCTGTTTAACTCTAGGCTCAGGCTATTTCCCGGGAAACTGAAATCCCGGTGGAGGGGACCATATGTAATTACAAGTGTGTCACCATATGGCTATGTGGAGCTTCAAGACATTGATTCTAATAAGAAGTTCATTGTTAATGGACAGAGAATCAAGCATTATCTTGAAGGCAATGTTGAGCAAGAGTGCTCAAGGCTGAGGCTAGATTAAAAGCTCACCAAAGTCCAGCTAAAGACAATAAAGAAGCGCTTGTTGGGAGGCAACCCAATATTATTTAACTATATCTATTTAGTTTCCATTGCTATTTTATGTTTTCTGTAGGTTGATGATCATGTGAAGTCACAAAAACTACTGAAAAATCAAAAACAGAATGAGAAACAGCATTAAAAATAGCTCACCCTAGAGGAAGAGCTTACTAGCGTTTAAACGCCAGTAAGAAGCAACAAGCTGGCGTTTAACGCCCGAAAGAAGCATCAAGCTGGCGTTAAACGCCAGAAACAAGCACCAAGTTGGTGTTCAACGCCAAGAAAGGGGAAAAGCTGGCATTTAACGCTAGAAACAAACAGCAGTCTGGCGTTAAATGCCAGGATTGCATACTAAGGGCGTTTTGCATGCCTCAATGGAGCAGGGATGCTAAGTTCTTGACCCCTCAGGATCTGTGGACCCCACAGGATCCCCACTTACCTCACCATTCCAATTCAAACTATTTTCCTCCCATACCCACCCATTCACACACCTCCTTCTCCTCCACTTCTCCTTCTACTCCCTTCTATCTTCTTTTGCTCAAGGACGAGCAAACCTTTTAAGTTTGGTATGGAAAAAAGCGTTGCTTTTTATTTTTCCATAACCATTTATGGCACCTAAGGTCGGAGAAACCTCTAGAAAAAGGAAAAGGAAGGCAGTTGCTTCCACCTCCGAGTCATGAGAGATAGAGAGGTTCATCTCAACGGTCCATAGTTCAGTGGTAGAGCATTTGACTGCAGATCAAAGAGCTATGAGAAAGGAGCAACAAAGACAAGGAAGAGACATAGAGGAGCTCAAGAGCACCATTGGTTCTTCAAGAAGAGGAAGACGCCACCCTCACTAAGGTGGACCCGTTCCTTAATCTTCTTGTTCTTATTTCTCTGTTTTTCATTTACTATGCTTTATGTTTATTTATGTTTGGGTCTTATTACATGATCACTAGTATCTAAGTGTCTATATCTTAAAGATATGAATGTCCTATGAATCCATCACCTTTCTTAAATGAAAAATGTTTTCTGAAAAAGAAAAAGAAGTACATGAATTTCAACTTTTAAAATAGTTTAATTATTTTGATGTGGTGGCAATACTTTTTGTTTTCTGAATGAATGCTTGAACAGTGCATATGTCTTTTGAATTTGTTGTTTATGAATGTTAAAATTGTTGGCTCTTGAAAGAATGATGAAAAAGGAGACATGTTATTTGATAATCTGAAAAATCATAAAAATGATTCTAGAAGCAAGAAAAAGCAGTGAAGAACAAAGCTTGCAGAAAAGAAAATGCGAAAAAAAAAGAGAGAAAAAGCAAGCAGAAAAAAAAAGCCAAAAGCTCTTTAAACCAAAAGGCAAGAGCAAAAAGCCAATAGCCCTTAAAACCAAAAGGCAAGGGTAATAAAAAGGATCCAAGGCTTTGAGCATCAGTGGATAGGAGGGCCTAAAGGAATAAAATCCTGGCCTAAGCGGCTAAACCAAGCTGTCCCTAACCATGTGCTTGTGGCGTGAAGGTGTCAAGTGAAAACTTGAGACTGAGCGGTTAAAGTTGAAGTCCAAAGCAAAAAAAAAAAAAGATTGTGCTTAAGAACCCTGGACACCTCTAAGTGGGGGCTCTAGCAAAACTGAGTCACAATATAAAAAGGTTCACCCAGTTATGTGGCTGTGGCATTGATGTATCTGGTGGTAATACTGGAAAACAAAGTGCTTAGGGCCACGGCCAAGACTCATAAAGTAGCTGTATTCAAGAATAAACATACTGAACTAGGAGAATCAATAACACTATCTGAATTCTGAGTTCCTATAGATGCCAATCATTCTGAACTTCAAAGGATAAAGTGAGATGCCAAAACTATTCAGAAGCAAAAAGCTAATAGCCCCGCTCATCTAATTAAGACTGATCTTCATAGATGTTTTTAGAATTCATTGTATGTTCTCTTCTTTTTATCCTACTTTGTTTTTAGTTGCTTGGGGACAAGAAACAATTTAAGTTTGGTGTTGTGATGAGCAGATAATTTATACGCTTTTTGGCATTGTTTTTAGGTAGTTTTTAATATGTTTTAGTCACTTTTTATTATATTTTTATTAGTTTTTAAATAAAAATCATATTTCTAAACTTTACTATGAGTTTGTATGTTTTTCTGTGATTTCAGGTAATTTCTGGCTGAAATTGAGGGAGCTGAGCAAAAATCTGATTCAGGCTGAAAAAGGACTGCTGATGCTGTTGGATTCTGACCTCCCTGCATTCGGAATAGATTTTTTGGAGCTACAGGAGTCCAATTGGCACGCTCTTAATTGCGTTGGAAAGTAGACATCCAGGGCTTTCCAGCAATATATAATAGTTTATACTTTGTTCAAGGATAAACGACGTAAACTGACGTTCAACGCCAGTTCTATGTTGCATTCTGGCGTTAAACGCCAGAAACAGGTTACAAGTTGGAGTTAAACGCCAGAAACAGGTTACAACCTGGCGTT
This sequence comes from Arachis ipaensis, assembly GCF_000816755.2. NCBI lineage: Eukaryota > Viridiplantae > Streptophyta > Magnoliopsida > Fabales > Fabaceae > Arachis > Arachis ipaensis. Next base: position 26,020,433 of record NC_029793.2, read on the forward strand.
TAACTCTAGAAATAGCCTAGGCACGTATAAAGCTCAAGTCTCAGCTCCAGCACACATCAAGTGGGCCCCAAAAGTGGATTTCTGCACTATCTATCATAGTTTACTTATTTTCTGTAAACCTAGGTTACTAGTTTAGTATTTAAACAACTTTTAGAGATTTATTTTGGACCTCATGACATTTTTTAGATCTGAACCTTGTACTCTTTGATGGCATAAGTCTCTAAACTCCATTGTTGGGGGTGAGGAGCTCTGCTGTGTCTCGATGAATTAATGCAATTATTTCTGTTTTCTATTCAAACACGCTTGTTTCTATCTAAGATGTTCTTTCGCACTTCAATATGATGGAAGTGATGATCCGTGACATTCATCACCATTCTCAACCTATGAACGTGTGCCTGACAACCACCTCCGTTCTACCTTCAATTGAATGAGTATCTCTTGGATTCCTTAATCAGAATCTTCGTGGTATAAGCTAGAATCCATTGGCAGCATTCTTGAGAATCCAAAAAGTCTAAACCTTGTCTGTGGTATTCCGAGTAGGATTCAGGGATTGAATGATTGTGACAAGCTTCAAACTCACAAGGGTTGGGCGTAGTGACAGACGCAAAAGGATCAATGGATCCTATTCCAGCATGAGTGAGAACCGACAGATGATTAGTCATGCGGTGACAGCGCACCTGAACCATTTTCATTGAGAGGACGGATGGTAGCCATTGACAACGGTGATCCACCAACACACAGCTTGCCATAGGAGGAACCTTGCGTGCGTGAAGAAGATGACAGTAGAAAAGCAGAGATTCAGAAGACAAAGCATCTCCAAAACTCCAACATATTCTCCTTTACTGCATAACAAGTATTTAATTCATGCTCTTTTATTTTTCGCAATCCAAACTGATAATTATAATTGATATCCTGACTAAGAATTACAAGATAACCATAGATTGTTTCAAGCTAACAATCTCCGTGGGATTCGACCCTTACTCACGTAAGGTATTACTTGGACGACCCAGTGCACTTGCTGGTTAGTGGTACGAGTTGTGAAAAGTGTGATTTACAATTCGTGCACCATGGCTCCAGCGTTCTTTAATCCAAAAGGCATTAGTATCTAGCATAGTTAGCCCTAATAGTGATGAAAGAAGTCTTTTCCTGGTCTGATTTATACATCGGAATTTGATTATATCCCGAGTATGCATCCATAAAGGACAGATACCGATATCCTGAAGCTGAGTCAACCACGACGTTGATGCTCGGGAGAGGGTATGGATCCTTAGAACAAGATTTGTTGAGGTCGATATAATAAATACACATCATCCATTTTTCATTCTGCTTTTTTACCAGAACTACGTTAGCCAGCCACAAAGGATACTTTACCTCTCTTATGAATCCAGCTTCTAATAAGCTCTGCACTTGTTCTTCCACGAGCTGTTTCCTTTCGGGATCGAGCTTCCGATGCTTTCGCTGAACGGATCGGGAGCCCGGGTAAACAGCGACGTTGTGAGACATGAGGTCGGGGTCTATACCGAGCATATTGGAGGCTTTTTTGGAGAGGAGGTCAGAGTTCCTTTGCAAGAGATCAATGAGTTATGCCTTTAGACCTTCCTCCTGGTCGGCCCCTATATTCGTTGTTTTTCTGCATGATCCCTGATTTGTGCCTTTTCTATCTTCCCTTCAGGTTGGGGTGTAGTTTTCCTCGAGTTCGAACATCGTCGAGTTCAATGGTGTTGACTTCTTTTCCACTTGTGCTACCTTTTAAATTGAGGCTTTCATTGTAACATTTCCTTGCCAACTTCTGATCTCCCTCTATGGTAGTTATTCCTTCCACAGTTGGGAACTTCATACATAAGTGGGGTGTAAAGACAATGGCCGCTAGTCGGTTTAAATTGGCCTGATCTATTAAGGCATTATAAGCGAACATGACGTTGACCATGATGTAATCGATGCTTAACGTCCTTGACCTCGTGCCTTTACCAAAGGTGGTATATAACGAGATGAATCCAAGAGGTCGGATCGGTGTGTCTTCCAGCCCAACAAGGTTGTCTAAGTATGCCTTCAGATTCTTTTCTTCTAGCCCAAGCTTGTCGAAAGCGGGTTTAAACAGTATGTCCGCCGAACTCCCATGGTCTACCAAAGTTCTATAAATATTTTCATTGGCAAGGATTATTGTTATCACTACAGGATCATCAAGGCCGGGCATCACCCCTTATGCATCTTCTTTGGTGAACGAGATTGTCGGTAAATCAGGACTTCTATTGTCTTTCTTGACTTGGTATACCTCTTTAAGGTGTCTTTTACGTGAGGATTTTGAGATTCCTCCTCCTATGATTCCTCCATTTATCATGTGTACATGCCTCTCAGGAGTTTGCGGGTGTCGATCTCGCTGTCCTTCGTCATCATAATCTCTTTTCCTCTTTCTTTGATCGTCCGATCTCTCAGCCAAGTACCTTTCTAGGTGACCTTCTCTAGCCAACTTTTCTACGACGTTATTTAAATCATAACAATCATTAGTAGAATACCCGTATAGCTTATGGTACTCGCAATATTTTGTCTGGCTTTCAGCTATTTTGTGTTTGATGGGTCGAGGAGGTGGAAGCTTTTCGGTGTGACATATCTCCTTGTAAACATCTACAAGAGAAACTCGAAGCAGGGTATAGTTATGGTATCTTCGAGATTTTTTCGAGTTGTACTCTTCCTTTTTCTTAACTACCTTCTCCTTGTCCCGAGATTGGTAGGACAGGTTGGGCCTTGGGGGAGGCTCTCTAAGTCAAAAATTTTTCTCCATGTTGATGTACTTTTCTGCCCGCTCTTGTACTTCATACAAGAAAGTCGAGTTTCGCTTGGATATGGATTGGGAGAATGGTATTTCTTTAAGGCCATTAACCAACCCCGTTATTACTGCTTTAGGAGGTAAGTTTTGTATTTCCAAGCAGGCTTTATTGAATCTCTTTATATAATCTTAGAGTGTCTCTCTGACTTCTTGCTTGACCCCTAGCAGGCTTGGGGCATGCTTGACTTTGTCTTTCTGAATTGGGTAAGGAACTTCCTTTCCTAGTCATCAAAACAAGTTACCGACCTGGGTGGTAAGTTGTCAAACCACTTTATTGCTGCTTTAGTCAGAATTATCGGGAAGGCCTTGCAACGACTTGCATCAGAAGCATCCGCTAGATACATCTGACTTTTGAAATTACAGAGGTGGTGCCTCGGGTCGGTCGTTCCATCATAGAGATCCATGTCGGGGGTTTTGAAATTTCTGGGAACCCAGGCTCGCATGATCTCTTCAACAAATAGGTCTTCCCCTCCAAGAGGGCTTTCCTCCTGATCTGCCCAATTGCTCCATCTTTGAAGGTTGACTTCTAACTTCAAGAGATTTTCCTCCAGCTCTTTATGTCGTCGCACTTCTTTTCGTAATTCTCTTTCTGCTTCTCATTGTCGTTCAGCCTCTAGCTCGAGTTGTTCCAATCAGTCGTGATGGCCATGGACTAACCCTAATATCTCTGTCAGATGCAGAGGTTCTTCATCTTCAGGTGGATGGATCTCCAAATGAATCCGTCACAGATGATGGTTTCCTGACGTTCCTTCCCCGTGGGGGCATTTGTTCTCTCCCGAGGTGGAGGTAGTGCTAGTGTCAAGTCATCATTGTGGGGCTCTAGTTCTGACTCAGATGCTGTGTGATTGTTTTCATACTGATTGTCCGCCATACGTGGATGTAGACTTCCAGGTCCCCAGCAACGACACCAATGTTCTGAGAGCTACCTGAAATTGGGTTGCTTTTAGGCTTGGTCGTGAGGTCCAGATTCCTTCTGAAGTAGTGTCTGACTTCTGTTAGTGCCGAGGTGCCACTGTTCGAATTTCTCGTGGGAAGGTGAGAGTGGTACCTACAAGGGACTCCGATGCTTAAGTTAGCAAGGGTTTAAGCAGGTTTATAATAGATTGGATCTAAATATACCTGAGGTTCTATAACACCTCAACGTTGACACGTCATGACCAATGTCAATCGTTTAAGTGTTACTTGTCGTACGGACCTACTTGGCTCTAGACTCGGATTTCATAAGCAAATGTTAATATAAGCATTTACCAATTCAGTGTAATTAACTTATTCTATCGTGAAAAATTGTTTAGTTGCTCGCAAGGTTAATACTTAAAGCCATATCACAAATAAATACATGGTAACAGAAAATATCATATATACGTATATACAAATATACACATGAGTTAAGTTTGGAGATACATGTCATCCTTCATAAACCGAAAAATACACCAAGATATATATACATATATAAAAGAGGAAGTCAGTCCCAACCCTCACACAGGTTTCCTAAACTGGAACCAAACAACTAAGAGGTATTACCCCTCTAAAAGTACTACAAAAGCAAGGGGAAAGTAATATTACTGATCATCAAAAGGAGTAAAAAGTCAGCTAGGTCAATTTCCGGAATGGTCTTCAGCTAAAGTGATCACGTACTGCATGCCGGGATCGAAACGTGGGCAATGTACCAAAACTCGAAACTCAACGGACTCCTCTGCCGATCCCATCTGGGGAGAGGAAAAAGAAAGAAAAGAAGGGTGAGAAGCTAGAGTTCTCAGCAAGGTAGAAGGGGAACCTAGGGTCTTTGTCTCTAAGTTGTCGTGAAACAGAAAAAGAACAAACACAGAACACAGGGGACAAATATACATACAACAAGTAAATAGCATAAACAATTAGGGAAAGGCAATAAACAATTCTGGTGCGCGGAAATCGTGACGGTTCCATTCCTTGGTAACGACGCTGAAAACTTTATACGCACATTCATAATCTTAATTCTTTGTCACAACTTCGCACAACTAACCAGCAAGTGCACTGGGTCGTCCAAGTGATAAACCTTACGTGAGTAAGGGTCGATCCCACGGAGATTGTCGGCTTGAAGCAAGCTATGGTCACCTTGTAAATCTCAGTCAGGCGGATTCAAATGGTTTTATGAATTGATAAGTAAAAGATAAATAAAATATAACTAGGATAGAGATACTTATGTAATTCATTGGTGAGAATTTCAGATAAGCGTATAGAGATGCTTTCGTTCCTCTGAACCTCTGCTTTCCTGCTGTCTTCATCCAATCATTCCTACTCCTTTCCATGGCAAGCTTTATGTAGGGCATCACCGTTGTCAATGGCTACATCCCATCCTCTCTGTGAAAATGGTCCAATGCGCTGTCACCGCATGGCTAATCATCTGTCGGTTCTCGATGAGCAGGACTTGTAGCTTTTTACCTCTTGAATAGTTTTGGCATCTCGCTTTATCCATTGAGGTTCAGAATGATAGGCATCTATAGGAACTTAGAGTTCAGATAGTGTTATTGATTCTCCTAGTTCAGTATGTTGATTCTTGAACACAGCTACTTTATGAGTCTTGTCCGTGGCCCTAAGCACTTTGTTTTCCAGTATTACCACCGGATACATAAATGCCACAGACACATAATTGGGTGAACCTTTTCAGATTGTGACTCAGCTTTGCTAAAGTCCCCAATTAGAGGTGTCCAGGGTTCTTAAGCACACTCTTATTTTTGCTTTGGACCTTGACTTTAACCGTTCAGTCTCAAGTTTTCACTTGACACCTTCACGCCACAAGCACATGGTTAGGGACAGCTTGGTTTAGCCGCTTAGGCCAGGATTTTATCCCTTTAGGCCCTCCTATCCACTGATGCTCAAAGTCTTGAATCCTTTTTATTACCCTTGCCTTTGGGTTTTAAGGGCTATTGGCTTTTTGCTCTTGCCTTTTGGTTTAAAGAGCTTTTGGCTTTTTCTGCTTGCTTTTTCTTTTTCTTTCTTTCATTTTTTTCGCCAATTTTCTTTTCTTTTTTTTTTGCAAGCTTTTGTATTCACTGCTTTTTCTTGCTTCAAGAATCATTTTTATGATTTTTCAGATTATCAAATAACATGTCTCCTTTTTCCTTATTCTTTCAAGAGCCAACATATTTAACATTCATAAACAACAACTTCAAAAGACATATGCACTGTTCAAGCATTCATTCAGAAAACAAAAAGTATTGTCACCACATCAAAATAATTAAACTAGTTTCAAGGATGAATTCGAAACCATGTACTTCTTGTTCTTTTGTAATTAAAACATTTTTTCATTTAAGAGAGGTGATGGATTCATATTCATAACTTTAAGGCATAGACACTTAGACACTAATGATCATATAATAAGACACAAATATAAATAAACATAAAGCTCAAAAATCGAAAAACAGGAAAATAAATAAACAAGGAGATTAAGGAATGAGTCCACCTTAGTGAGGGTGGCGTCTTCCTCTTCTTGAAGGGCCAATGGTGCTCTTGAGCTCCTCTATGTCTCTTTCTTGTCTTTGTTGCTCCTCCCTCATAGCTCTTTGATCTTCTCTAATTTTATGGAGGATGATGGAGTGCTCTTGGTGCTCCACCCTTAGTTGTCCCATGTTGGAACTTAATTCTCCTAGGGAAGTGTTGATTTGCTCCCAATAGTTTTATGGAGGGGAGTGCATCCCTTGAGGCATTAGTGGTTATGGAAAAACAAAAAAAAAGCAATGCTTTTTCCACACCAAACTTAAAATGTTTGCTCGTCCTCGAGCAAAAGAAGAAAGAAAGGATGAGAAGAAGAAGAGATGGAGAAGATGGAGGTGTGTGAATGGTTCGGCCAAGGGGGTTTAGGTGGTAATGATGTGTGAAAAGAAAAGAGTGATGGTTTGAATTTGAGTGGGTGGGTGTAGGTGGGTTGTATGATGGTTTTGGAGGAGTAATGGAGGTGATTGGTGAAGGGTATTTGTGGAAGAGAGTTATGAAAAGGTGTGAAGAGGAGAGAATAAGTGGTGGGGATCCTGTGGGGTCCACAGATCCAGTGGGGCCAAGGACTTAACATCCCTACTCCAATTAGGCGTGTAAAACGCCCTTGCTGTGCAATCCTGGCATTTAACGCCAGATTGCTGCCTGTTTCTGGCGTTAAACGCCCAATTGTTGCTTGTTTCTGGTGTTTAACGCCAGGCAGATGCTTGTTTCTGGTGTTAAACGCCAGCTTGGTGCCTGTTTCTGGCGTTAAACGCCAGACAGATGCTTGTTTCTGGCGTTTAAATGCCAGACTGCTCTCCTCCAGGGTGTGTTGTTTTCAATGCTGTTTTTCATTCTATTTTTGATTTTTTTGTAATTTTTGTGACTTCACATGATTATCAACCTAAAGAAAACATAAAATAGCAATGGAAAATAAATATAATTAGATAACATTGGGTTGCCTCCCAACAAGCGCTTCTTTGATGTCAATAGCTTGACTGTGAGCTCTCATGGAGCCTCACAGATAATCAGAGCAAGGTTGGAACCTCCCAACACCAAACTTAGAGTTTGAATGTGGGGGTTCAACACCAAACTTAGAGTTTAGTTGTGGCCTCCCAACACCAAACTTAGAGTTTGACTGTGGGGGCTTTGGTTAACTCTGCAGTGAGAGAAGCTTTTCATGCTTTCTCTCCATGGTTACAGAAGGAGATCCTTGTCCAAATAATTTGGCATTCAGCTTCATGATTGCACCAAGGTACTTGGCAACTTGCTCTTCAGTAACATCCTCATTCTCTTTAGAAGAAGAATACTCATCAGAGCTCATGAAGGATAGAAGGGGGTTCAACAGAATCTCTATGGCCTCTAGATCAGCCTCAGATTCTTTTGGTTCCTTAGAGGAAAACTCCTTGTTGATCACTGGATATCCCAGGAGGTCTTCCTCACTGGGATTCACGTCCTCTCCCTCCCTTATAGGTTTGGCCATGATGGTTAATTTAATGGCCTTGCACTCTCTCTTTAGATTTTCTTCTGTATTGCTTGGGAGAGTACTAGGAGGGATTTCAGTGACTCTTTTACTCAGCTGGCCCACTTGTGCCTCCAGATTTCTAATGGAGGACCTTGTTTCATTCATGAAACTTAGAGTGGCCTTAGATAGATCAGAGACTATGCTTGCTAAGCTAGATGGATTCTGCTCAGAACTCTCTGTCTTTTGCTGAGTGGATGATGGAAAAGGCTTGCTATTGCTAAACCTGTTTCTTCCACCATTATTAAAGCCTTGCTGAGGCTTTTGTTGATCCTTTCATGAGAAATTTGGATGATTTCTCCATGAGGAATTATAGGTGTTTCCATAGGGTTCCCCCATGTAATTCACCTCTGCTATTGCAGGGTTCTCAGGATCATAAGCTTCTTCTTCAGAAGATGCCTCTTTAGTACTGTTGGATGATTCCTTCAATCCATTCAAACTCTGAGAGATCATATTGACTTGTTGAGTCAATATTTTATTCTGAGTCAATATGGCATTTAGAGTATCAATTTCAAGAACTCCCTTCCTCATAGGCGTCCCATTATTCACAGGATTCCTTTCAGAAGTGTACATGAACTGGTTATTTGCAACCATGTCAATGAGCTCTTGAGCTTCTGCAGGCGTTTTCTTTAGGTGAATGGATCCACCTGCAGAATAGTCCAATGACATCTTAGATAGTTCAGACAGACCATCATAGAATATATCCAAGAT
>NC_029793.2:26029768-26072512 GCF_000816755.2 Arachis ipaensis
ATTGAGATGCTTCTTCCATGTAAATTGGAATTTGGTGCAGTAAAGTCACCAAGCATCTTCCTTGCATTGTTATTATTTTCGGCCATGTTTTCTTCTTTTTCAAAAATTTCTGTCAAATTTTCTCCAGAGAGTTGTGTTTTGGCTTCCCTTAGCTTCCTCTTCAGAGTCCTTTTCAGGTTTAGGATCAGCTTCAATAAGAATGTTCTTATCCTTGTTCCTGCTCATATGAAAAAGAAGAAAACAGAAAAGAAAATATGGAATCCTCTATGTCACAGTATAGAGATTCCTGTATGTGAGTATAAGAATAGAAGAATAGAAGAAGAGAAATTCGAACACCAAGAGGAAGAGAGGGTTCGAATTTTGAGATGAAGAGAAGTGTTAGTAAATAAATAAATAATTAGAAGAAGATGAGAGAGAGGGAATTTCGAAAATTAATTAAATTGAAAATAAAATTTAAAGTTAAATTTTGAAAATTAAAATTGAAATCAAATTAAATTAAAAATTAAAACAATTATTTATATATAAAAAAAAGAAATTTGAAAAAGGGGGAAGGGATTTTCGAAAATTAGAGAGAGAGAATTAGTTAGATAATTTTGAAAAAGATAAGAATCAATTAAAAAGTCAAGTGGTTAATTGAAAAAGATTTGAAAATCAAATTTGAAAAGATAAGAAGTTAGATAAGATTTTGAAATTAATTTTGAAAAAGATGTGATTGAAATTTATTTTGAAAAAGATTTGAAAAAGAAATTTAAAAAAGATTTGATTTTGAAAATTAAAGTTGATTACTTGACTAACAAGAAACTAAAAAGATATGATTCTAGAGTTTAAAGATTGAACTTTTCTTATTAGGCAAGTAACAAACTTAAAAATTTTGAATCAATCACATTAATTGTTAGTAAAGATTTTGAAAGTTTAGAACAAAATAAGAAAAAGATTTTGAAAATCAATCATAAAGTTTTCGAAAAAAGGAAAAATTGAAAAAGATTTTATTTTTTAAAAAGATTTGAAAAAGATAGAATTTTTAAATTGAAAATTTGATTTGACTCATAAGAAACAACTAAATTTTAAAAAATTTTGAAAAAGTCAACTCAAATTTTCGAAAATTTATGAGTGAAAAAGGGAAAGATATTTTTTTTATTTTTGAATTTTTAATGATGAAAGAGAAAAATATCAAAAAAACTCAAAACATGAAAATTATGAATCAAAACAAGAAAAATATGCAAGAACACTTTGAATGCAAAGATGAACACCAAGAACACTTTGAAGATCATGATGAACATCAAGTATGTATTTTTGAAAAATTTTCAAGAAAAGAAAACATGCAAGACACCAAACATAAAAATTTTTATTCTTTAGACATTAATAATTCAAGAATGCATATGAAAAACAAGGAAAGACACAAAATAAGAAAATATGAAGATCAAACAAGAAGACTGGCCAAGAACGACTTGAAGATCATGAAGAATGCAATGCATGAAATTTTTGAAAATAATTTTTTAGAAAATTAAAAAGATACAATTGACACCAAACTTAAAACTTGACTCTAGACTCAAACAAGAAACACAAAATATTTTTGGTTTTATGATTTTATAATTTTTTGGATTTTTTTTCGAAAATTATTTTGGAAAAACGAAAAAGAGAGAGAAAATATTTTTTTTCGAAAATACTAAAAATAATAAAAATAAAAGCTTAAAATTAAAATAAAATTACCTAATCTGAGCAACAAGATGAACAGTCAGTTGTTCAAACTCGAACAATCCCCGGCAACGGCACCAAAAACTTGGTGCGCGGAAATCATGACGGTTCCATTCCTTGGTAACGGCGCTGAAAACTTTATACGCACGTTCATAATCTTAATTCTTTGTCACAACTTCGCACAACTAACCAGCAAGTGCACTGGGTCATCCAAGTAATAGACCTTACGTGAGTATGGGTCGATCCCACGGAGATTGTCGGCTTGAAGCAAGCTATGGTCACCTTGTAAATCTCGGTCAGGCAGATTCAAATGGTTTTATGAATTGATAAGTAAAAGATAAATAAAATATAACTAGGATAGAGATACTTATGTAATTCATTGGCGAGAATTTCAGATAAGCGTATAGAGATGCTTTCGTTCCTCTGAACCTCTGCTTTCCTGCTGTCTTCATCCAATCATTCCTACTCCTTTCCATGGTAAGCTTTATGTAGGGCATCACCGTTGTCAATGGCTACATCCCATCCTCTCTGTGAAAATGGTCCAATGCGCTGTCACTGCATGGCTAATCATCTGTCGGTTCTCGATCATATTGGAATAGGATTTACTATCCTTTTGCGTCTGTCACTACGCCCAGCACTCGCGAGTTTGAAGCTCGTCACAGCCATCCCTTCTCGGATCCTACTCGGAATACCACAGACAAGGTTTAGACTTTTCGGATCTCAAGAATGGCCGTCCATGGGTTCTAACTTATACCATGAAGATTCTAATATCTCGGACTCGGTCCTCTGTATTAGATATCTAAGAGATACTCATTCTAGCTTGTTTGCATGTAGAACGGAAGTGTTTGTCAGGCACGCGTTCATAGGTGAGAATGATGATGAGCGTCACATAATCATCACATTCATCATGTTCTTGGGTGCGAATGGATATCTTAGAAAAGGAATAAGCTTGAATTGAATAGAAAAACAGTAGTACTTTGTATTAATTCATGAGGAACAGCAGAGCTCCACACCTTAATCTATGAAGTGTAGAAACTCTACCGTTGAAAATACATAAGTGATAAGGTCCAGGCATGGCCGAATGGCCAGCCCCTAAAACGTGATCAAAGGATCAAAAGATAATCCAAAGATGTAAATACAATAGTAAAAAGTCATATTTATGCTAAACTAGTTACTAGGGTTTACAGAAATGAGTAAATGATGCAGAAATCCACTTCTGGAGCCCACTTGGTGTGTGCTTGGGCTGAGCATTGAGCTTTACACGTGTAGAGGCTTCTCTTGGAGTTGAACGACAGTTTGTAACCTGTTTCTGGCGTTTAACTCCACTTTGCAACCTGTTTCTGGCGTTTAACTCCAGAATGCAGCATGGAACTGGCGTTGAACGCCAGTTTGCGTCATCTAAACTTGGGAAAAGTATGGACTATTATATATTGCTGGAAAGCTCTAGATGTTTAATTTTCAACGCAATTGAGAGTGTGCCATTTGGAGTTCTGTAGCTCGAGAAATTACACTTTGAGTGCAGGAAGGTCAGCATCCAACAGCATCTGTAGTCATTCTTCAACCTCTGAATCTGATTTTTGCTCAAGTCCCTCAATTTCAGTCAGAAAATACCTGAAATCACAGAAAAATACACAAACTTATAGTAAAGTCCAGAAATGTGATTTTTATTTAAAAACTAATAAAAATACACTAAAAACTAACTAAATTATACTGAAAACTATGTAAAAACAATGCCAAAAAGCGTATAAATTATCCGCTCATCAAATTCACAGGAGTCTATATGCGCAAACAAGATTATGCATGCCTGTTCCTAGCGTAGGCTATGAGCTCATGCGTCAGTTGTCTACCCGCAACTCGACGTTACTCGTGGCAAACCCCAAATATGGTCTCTTTACGATGTCAATTACGCACAATTATCATCATGGGGGAACCCATGTCAATTAGGATATCTTGACATCACGGTAAGAGACAATCTATCAATTAGACGAATATTTTTGCATTAGCAATCTCAAGCTATCAGTTAGGCGGGCACTTTCACATTAGCAATTTATCACAAGGCCCATTCAGTAAACATTTCTTATCTTTTGTTTCATTCATTGTTTCACATTTTCTATTCTTTTTTTTATGCCTCCATATAACCACTTACTCAAACGTACCTCCGCATCACCGTTTTATTATACATACCTCCGCATCACCATTTAATTACACGACCCTTCGCATCATCGTTTAACATTAACTCTTTTGATATAAAACCTAACCTTTCCTTTTCCTTTAACTAAGAATATGTATGCTGCCAAAACTGGAAATGCCCATTCGGATTGAAATTAAAGTTTTATCATATTCGAATTTTAATTGAATTTGGTGGCAAACTTAATGAAAATTTGTTGTTATCCTAAGAAGATTTAGAAAAATACAACAGGCAGCTCTATTTTTGAAAAATCCATGATAAATACAATTCTAATCTGACACTTCTAGATTTTGGTGTGAATACACTTAACACCCCCAAGTTTTAGGACCAACAAATTCCATATCCATAGCACCTCTTTTAGTTAATTAAATGTCAGTTGGAAGTATTGTCCTGTTTCTTTAAATTAGTTTTGAATTTCCTGTGAACAACCCAGATTTCACGAGACATAACTAACTCTACAAAATAGAAATAGATATGAAATTTATACTCACTTAAAATAGACTGATATATCTTTAAAATCCTTTTGGAAGAAAATCAAAATTCTAAATAAATCGAAAGTTATAGCAGTTGAAATTTGGTACTGCAGAACCAGAAATACCAAAAAATTACGTAGCAACCACTAAACTTCAAAAATTCATATCTTCCAAACCACTTGGCCAAATTCTCTGAAATTTTTATGGAGTAATCTTGACCTATTGAAGTTTGATATAAACATAGGTTGGTTTGAAAATCATGTCTAGGTTGCTTCCAAGTTTTATTTTAAGTTGCTATCCAAACTATTCATAAATTTCTGCAGCAAGGCTTCTCAATTTTCACTAACCAAATTTAATTCTCTAGGTTTCCAACTTATACCAATCAACCACTCCCATTACTCATTACCATATCTACACAAAATATGTCATAATCCTACCCCAAAACCTCAGTTCCATGTATATATCAGAGATTCACATAGTTTGTATCACATAATTACATTTTTACAACATTAAAAATCTGCACTTCATTTAACAACAATAAATCAACCAATCAACAAAATTTTAGCAGCATCAATCTTACTAACTCAACATCTTTAATAAAAAATTGCGTTTAACAATTACCCATTACCTACTATTCTAACTCTTACCTCTTTTTGAAGTTGGAAATTCATTTCTGCTCCTTCCCTGAATCAAAACCCTAGCCACGCAGAATTGGAGCTTCAGCCTTTCCTCCAAGGACAAACGGCCGACCTTAGTTTGAGCAAGAGAAGAGTTCTTGTGTATGGTTACTACTATTTTAGCAAGAATCATAATTAAAATGGCAGAGGTGGAACAAAGGGAAGAACATAATTTCTTCCTTTGAATTTGTAGAAGAGGAAAAAGCAAAGTTGTTGGTTCTTACCAGCAAGGATGCTTCAAAGATTCAGAATGATGAGAGGTGGGGCGCCTTTCTTCTTGTTGCGGATGACTTCTTCCTTCCTCTTTAGCTTCGTTTTCCTTCTCTTCTCTGTTCTTCTCCTTTGTTTTGTGTGTGTCTTTGGTTTGAAGAGAATGAGGGGCATTAGATTTATTAGGTGGAAGAAAGAAAGTGGTGTGAGGTGGTGCAGAGGCTTCGTGTCTTCTCTCTGTTTTAGCACAGCATCAACGTACATCTTGAAGAGGTGTAACTAGAGTTCCAAGCAGTGCTGAGAGGGAAGGCAATCAGGGTTGGGCTTAATTAAGGGAGGCTTGGTTCAGTTGAACTGGTAGAAGGAAAAGAAAACTGTGACTTTGAAAGGGAGGAAGAAAAAATCGGGTTAATAATTGGTAACGCATTTAGGACAATTTATCTACTAATTCATTACTTATGAGTTAGTAAGAGGGAGTTAATTTTAAAAGAAGTAAATTAACTATAGCGGTGATTATCTAATTACCAAGATTCGTCACTCAGAAGCACTAAAAAAAGGTTTTAGCGCGACGTGTTTTAATTTTAATTCGTTATCTATGCTATATATATATATATATATATAGATATATATAAACCTATGCATGTCAGCGAACGCCGTAAAGAATCAGAAATTACAAGCCTCATGGGGTAGGGTGGTTACAGGTTCTATCAATGTATTTATAGTAGAAAGATGGTTAAAGTAGTTCCACTTATAATGATGGATGACCGTTTCCTTTATCTTAAGAATTTGTTGAGATCTTCCTTCTAGATAGAGTGAAGAGATAGTAGAAGATATTTTAGGGGGTAGTTACTTATTTAAAAAAGTAGAGTTAAACCACCATTGTCATATCCGACCTCTATGAGGTCAAGTAAGCAGAGGAAGCCACCTTTTTGGGTGAGCTTTCATTCTTATTGGGCCTGGATTTATATTTTTTGGTTAGGGCATAAATAATAACTATTCAAGTTCGAGTGTCTGAACACGCCCTAGGTATTGACGTTGGCTCTAGAGCTCCTCCAACTCTTTTCGAACCCGAGTTAGCACACAATAGTTGTAATCTAGAATCTTGGTGTCAATGTCATTGAGCAGCCTCTCGATCATGTGGATTGAAGCATCCTCCCTAGCAATGCCCTTATCGCTGTTTAACTCACGCTCCACCGTTATGTCCAAGCCACTAGCATTGGACTGCAAAATCATGGCAAAACCAACCACCCTCATTCCATTTTCAGATCAGCTCTCACGATGGAAAAAGATAGGTGGCCCAACATAAAAAGCAGAGCATACTTTTAACATCCTCACCTCCATGTTCTCTATAATAAAAAAAAGCCACCGCTGCTGTCATCTGTTGCTCCTAACGCCACTGCACCATATACACTATATAGCAAAAAAAATCCTCATTTCAAGCATTATTCCCAAAAGAAACTCATATATGCCACGTACTTACTTGGAAGTTGGCATTTTCTTGTGAAGACTGAATGTGTGTGGGATACCGCCAAAATTGAACTACATATGGAGCTTCGCAAGCATGGATGAGACACTGGTTGAGATGTGATGCATGTATGGTTAGACCAAGGTGTCACCATCTTCCTTCTCATCATGCGTCTCCAACCATCTCAAGACATCCTCATATGACCTGAATCCTTTGTACTCAGCATTACTTACCTCATGGACATGCTTCCTACAACATTCTTAGGAGGTACAAATGCCAAGCCTCTTACCAACTCTCACAACATATAATAGAAAACCCATACTCACTCTAAACAAAAACTATAAAGTGAACATGGAAAACAAATTTCAACCTAATCACGTGTAACACCTCCCAAATTTGTATTTGCAAGGACCCATGAAATCTCATATGCTGCACAAATTCAAAGCACAAATCCACGTGGCATTCTTTTTCCTTCTTATTGTTTTATTAGATTAAATAATCATTACTGATTCATAATTGAAGTTACACACTAGTTACTCACTAATCACATATCATCTAACTAGTCACATCAAATCTGAAAAAGCTACAAACCCTTTGATTTAACAACTCAAAAGAATTTTATATTATTTATTCTCATGGCTACATACTACTATTACTTATGGAACTTGTTCCCTCAACTATCTTTGCTAGCATTAGACTAAGAATCTAGTTGTCTTAATTATTTTCATTAAAATTTTGTATCTTGTATTTGATTTAGTCGTGCGTAAATTCAATAAAAATCTCCAAAATAACCATTACCTCACAAATCACAAAATCAAGTGTCAAGCAAGAAAAAATAATTTAAAAAATACATAATCAAATCAATCAATAATAAATTCGAATTTCATTCACTAATAACGGACATTTTATACCAAACCATAAATTACAATAATGTCTCCTAATGAAAAAAGATTAATTAGATACAAACGATCAAATTAACAAATTTTGCAATTACAAATTTCTTAAATGAAATGCCAAATAAATATTGATTAATGATTTAAGGTTTAGAAAATCGAATTATAGTTTTGGTTTGGGAATTAGGATTTAGAATTTATGATGTACGATTTACAGTTTACATGTTTAGGATTTATGGTTAGTGTTTAAGATTTATTGATTTAGGGTTTAGTATTTACATTTTAGTGTTTAGATTTTAGGATTTTACGGTTTAGAATTCTTCGATTTAGGGTTTAGTGTTATAGAATTTAGGGTTTATGATTTCTTATTTTCGTTAAAAGGTTTATGATGTAGCGTTTACGATTTGCAACTTTTGGTTTATAGTTAAGGATTTACGATTTAGAAGTTAGGAATTAGGATTTACGGATTATTGTTTAAGGTTTACACATCAATCTTTACAGTTTAGGGATTATGATTTATAAATTATAGTTTAGGGTTTATAGTTTTTGGATTTAGGATTTATGGTTTAGGATTTTGATTTTACCTCATGAGAGTTTACTATTTTAGATAAATGCCTCATGATATAGGGTATGCAATTCATGATTTAGAATTTAAGGTTTATGATTTAGTGTTTATGGGTATAGGTTTTACGATGGAAAGGGATTAAGGTTTAGGCTTTATAGGTATAGCGTATGATTTAGGGTTTAGGGCTTGTTGTACATCATTTTGGGTTAAGGGTTTAGAATTTAGGGTTTACTGTTCATGATTTAAGGTTCATGTTTATGGTCCACGATTTTAGTTTCAAAGTTTAGGGTATATGATTTGGTTTTTACGGTGATTCATTTTAGGGTTTAGGATCTACCAGAGCCCTTACCAACCCTAATCGATCAGTCTTATCAGTGACTATCCCTACATAAACCATTAGAGACGAAACCCTACTAGGCCACACCTAAACCCTTATGGATCCATCTTACCCCTGACTATCATACACAAACTACCAAAGAAGAAACCTTACTACATCACAGCTAAACCCAAATGTTACTCTATCAGACCATCACCCTAGACCCTAACCAACACTAATCTTAATCTGCACGACCCTTAACCATACTTGATTAGTTTGATCTTGATCATAACCCTATTTAGTCAACCCAAAGCCTAAACCTATTCTATCAGCCATCAACATTCGCTTTGTGGCCTTTTTAATGTATTGTTGAGATGACTTTGACTCACCTGAAAAAAATTACTATACATATCCATATAAGACCATCTATACTAAATCAAAAGGCTTGTTACTCTAATAAAACTCAAAAATAGAAAAGCGGTAAAATAAACACCATTAAACACTTTACTACCAATTGAAGGAAGAAGAGAGCATTAACTGATTGTAAACACTACAATTTGTGTATAGATGATTACTATTAGCGATACGAACAATGTTACCGATTTTTAACTCCAACAACTAATACTAAAAAGAATTTATTACTTATCATAAACTTCTTCGAAAGAATCTCAATAAAAAAAATAAACATTAAACACTATAATTAGCAACGTTGTTGGTACTTCAACGTGATTACTATTAATCAAACGCTCATGTAAGTTTTCAAACTCTTTGGCCTAATAATATCTAATGGTGGGAGCATCATTTCTTTCTTCGACACACCACAAAATACATTTATGAACGTTAGTTTTTCAAACAAGAGTATTTGTTTCCTCGTCTTATAACTGTTGTATGCAACAAAAAAGTAACCCATCAACAAAACAATCCCAAATAATTTCAACCCACTTTCCAAAATACATAATCACAAACTCACATTAACCAAATTGTTTTACTAATCTAAACATCAACCAACTCGTTGCCAGGCTTTTAGTTCATAGTCTTCCATATACCACAGTTGAACCACTCCACGTATCACAAGAAGCCTACTCCCACAATAGATCCATACATATGGATGTTTTCTTGAAATCACACCATAGAACTTCCCTTTACTGAAACCACATAAGGATTGCAAAATCAGTAGAACTTTTGTTTAAATTTTTTTTACCTTTGACAATGATCTAAAAAAGTGCGGGACAAATTTCAAGAAAGTAAGAAGGTTTCATTTTTTGCATTTGGTGATGAATTTGATTGAGAAATTAAATAGTAAAAAGTGAAAAGAGAAAGGAAGAGAGCAACACTAACCACATGTTATTTAACCTCTTTATCATAGCTTTAGTTGCATTATGCCTATCTAAAATAATAAGAATCTTACAAGGTAACATGATGCCTCAAGTTATCAACGAAGAATGACCATATTTTAAGAGTCTTACTCTCAACAAAGATAAATACGTGGAAAGATATTGCATTATTATTATTACCATTTTATGCAATCACGATGAGGAAAAAATTCTTTTCTATCCCCATCCCCGATACTTCACATACATGTCGGCACCATACACACTAACTAATGACTTGTAATTATTGAAAGCTTTAATACAATATACAAATAACAAAAATGCTTGATAAAATTGAACACACTGTGATATATGAAATCGTTGTGTTGGTATGAATTGTCTTAAAATCAACAATAGTACTAAATGCATATGTCTATAAGGTAGTGTTCTGAGGGTTACTTGAAACTGAAGGTCGATCTCGGATGAGATCTACTGTGGTGGCCGGAGCTGTTGTGTCCGACTTGTTGAATCTGGTGGAGCTGCTAATCCTTGATCACCGGAGGGTGGTGGTACCTGCAAGAGACTCTGATGCTTAAGTTAGCACGTGCTTCAGGCAGGTTTTTAGTAGAATCAGAGTATGAGTTATACCTGGGTGTTCCAGTGTATTTATAGTAGTGTGGGGTGACCTCCCTTTGAGATAAGTTAGTTATCTTATCTTATCTTTGAGTGAAGTCATCTTATCTTTAAGGGGAACTGCCTTTATCTTTCTAGGCTTTGGCTGCCTTTAGATTGGGTTGTGTCCCTTCATTTGGGCCTGCTTGGGCTTCTTATGGCGATTTGGCCGAACTCTTTAAAAGAGAGGTCGGGGGACCTGTCCTGAGGAGGTTGGTCGCTTTTGTCTTCAATCAGCCCGGGTCGCATAGCTCGACCCAGGATATGAACAGTGCCCCTGCTTGAGCTCGGTCTTTCCTTTGAGGCCGTATTTTTTCGACCCTTTGAGGAAGTCGAGTTCGAGCATTTTGCTTTGAGTCGATCTCCTATTTGGATTCTTTGAATGCAAAGCGTTTCTCTTCCTTTTTTAATTGTATAGCGCGTTTGTGTTTTTCTTGGAAACGTGTGAGGATTTAAAGCCCATTAACTCCTCTTTGCCGTTTCTTTCTTTCCCTCTTTTACATTTCATTTTGAATTTCAAAGCATCATTTTTCAGTTTCTTTTCTCTTTGCTCTTAGCTTCTTTATCCGCTGAGGTGCTTCTTTCATCTGTTTTCTCACGCCCCAAAGCTCTCTGTCTTCTCTGCTTGAGAGTGTTTTACTGATGCAGATTTTGATCGTTGCCTCTTCCTTTGCACTTGTTCCCTCTTTCTTTACAGTTTGGTATTTCTTCCTTCATTTTTAATTTCGATGGTAGCCTTTATACTGCATGTCTGCGAAATTTTTGGTTTTCACCAAGTCTGTTTTTGAAAAGCTTGATCCTTTATGCCAAAGATTGCATCTTTTTATTTTTGATCAATGCTGTGATTCCCTTTACTTGCTTCTGTTTGAGGAAAATGCGTTCTTTTTGGTGATCTTGCTTTTCGTAGGATTTTTTTTGTCGCTGTTTCTGTCTCTTTTCATCCTTGCATGACATCTTCTTGTACAAAGTTTTAGCCTTTGTTGAACTGTTGGTAGGAAAGAGATTGTAGCTTTGATGATTTTTGCATGGTCTGTTGATGATGGTGGTTTTCTTGCTGTTTGTATGGAGTGACGTTACCAGAAAAGAGTTGAACTTTTTGTATTTTCCGTTGAGGGGGTGTTTAGGGTGTAGACTGTCGTCTTCCCTTTCCTGAATTCTTTCCTTGTTATTGCCTCCAAAGGGTGCCCCTGGACTTCAGCGTGAGTCCTGGGGTTTCTCTTTTACTACCTATACTTGCTGATTTTTGTTGTCCGAGTTGTTTCCTTATTTGCTTGAGTTGTTTGGTAGTAATCCTTTTTCTTATTTTTTTTCTTAATGTAGGGATAGTTGGCCTATGTCTTCACGAAAAAATATTGTTGAAATGTCTACCAAGCCCTAAAGGCATGTCTGATTGGCTGGAATCTATAGTCCTAATGTGTGTTACAATGGCTGACCCTGAATACTATGTGAGACTTAGGAGGTCTTATAGGGTTTGTAGTAATAGGGATGAGGAGAAGAAGTATGAATTGGTGTCACCTGACCCTGAGGAGAGGGTTAGCTTTCCATCCTTAACTCAGGGAGAACGGCCCTTTTTCCATGCCTATGACTATTTCTTTAGTTTGTTAAATATCACCATCCCTTTTACTGCATTTGAAACCGACCTGTTGTGGTCTTGTAACGTAGCCCCTTCCCAGCTTCATCCGAATTCCTGGGCTTTCATTAAGATTTTTCAACTGCTGTGTCAAGAGTTAGGTGTCCGACCTTCCATATCTCTCTTCCTTTATCTGTTCGTGTTGACCAAACTTGGAGTAGCCAAGAAAAAGGCTTTTTGGGTCTCGTTCTGAGCTACCCAGGGAAAGAAGGTGTTTTCTATGTATGATGAATCTTTTCAGGACTTTAAGAATTACTACTTTAAAGTTCAAGCTGTTGAAGACGTCCACCCTTTCTTTTTAGATGAAAATAACGAGCCAACTTTTCTTTTGTGTAAGCAAAAAGATGTAGTTGCTACTAAGTATTCTTGAGAGAGCCTGGATGAGGTTGAACAGGCTTTTGTGAGTGTGTTAGAGGAGAATTGGGGAGAGCCTCCTCATTTCGATATGAAGAAATTTCTAGGAGATCCTTCCCTCCTTTGTGCTGAACTGGGTAGTGGCCGACCTCTTTTCTGTAGTTTTACTTTGTGGTTGAATTTACCCATTTCTCTTTGTGACTTATTTTCTTGGTTTCTGTTTTGCAGAGATGGTGAAATCTACGGACTCCATGAAACACTTTCATAGGGCTAAGAAAGCAACAGCTGCTCAAAATATCTCGGCAAAAGCTTCTGGAGAAGGACCTTCTCAAGTTCCCCCGAAGAAGCCGACTTCGGACACTTGTAGACCGAGGAAGATCATTCCGACTCCCCAGGTTCGCGTGGTTCCTTTTGACCCTCTCCCGCCGACTTCTGCTGCTGCCTCTGCTCCTACTTCTAGTCCTCCTCCAAAAAAACAAAAGACTATTGATCCATATGACTTGAATGCCCCTGATTTTGACGCCGTGAGGTTTGTTGACAACCAGATTGCTCCTTATGGCCATCTTCCAATGGACGATGTGTCCATCCTTCGCCACTTGGATTTCATTACTAGCAATAGTGTTCGGATGTCCCATATGGGTGCAGACTTGTTACGTACTGTCCAGGGTTCCCCGGTCCATGCGACTAAGGCTTTTATGGAGGATGCTAAATCAGAATTTGATAGAATCAAGGGGTTGAAGGATGAGCTTGATGCTAAGGTAATTAAGCTAGAGTTGGATCTAGAGAAGGAAAAGTCCCGAGCTACCAGGGCTGAGGCAGCTGCGAACTTGGTGGAGGAAACGGCGAAAAAACACAAGGAGAGCTACACCCGCACATATGGCGAGCTACTAGAGATCAGGGAAAGGCTTCAATTTGCCCATGCTGATTATGTCGAGCTTCAGGGTTACCTGGTAGGTAGTGTGACTGATGCTTATGAGAAATTGAAGGCTCAAGTCCGAGTTCTTGCCCCTGAACTCGACCTGACTCTCTTCAGTTTGGAAATGTAATGGAGGATGGCAAGATTGTGCCTGTCCCGGATGATGAAGATGACGGACCTCCCCCTGCGCCGCCAGCCAAAGCTTCTGCCACCATGATTTCTTCAACTCTTTCGGCTGAGGTCGACCATCCTGAATCTGATCCTGATGTTCAAATTCTCAATCGGGAGGATGGGACTGTGGATACCACTCCTTTGAAGACCATTCCTCCTCCTTCAGCCACGGATGCTGCTATCGGGGAGACTTTAGATCCTTTGTGATTTTCTTTGCTTGTGTGATAGTCCGGTCTGTGGACTTTTGAACTTTTATTATTTTTTGTAACTTTTTGTGGTGGATGACTTTTCTGATACTTTGGTTGCTTCTATACAACCTTATTTTGGAAAAACAAAACACTTTTAAACTCTGAGGCTACCCCTTGGGTGGCCTTTTGAGTCTTTAATGTTTTTTTATGGATATGTTTCTCTTATATGTTGATCATATATTTGCAACCTTTGTGAATCTTTATAGAGGGTTGGTACTTTACTGTCCGACCTCTTTTTGATCATTTCCTGTTTTGTCCACTTTCTGCCTGGTCGAGGTGATCCTTGGGGCTAACTTGTCTGGCAACTTTTTAGTGTTCTCATAGAACCTTTTTAGTTAGTCTGAACAATTTTGATAGCCTTGTCGTCGAGTCGTGGCTTTTTTGGCAAAGCTGTGTCCCTTTTAGCGCACGCTTTTTGAGCCTTTGCGAGGTACCTTTGTCCCTTTTTAGTGATCCTTTCGTTGGTCCGACTTCTCCTGTCAGTCATTCTTAAGTTATTTTTAGTAGTCCATTTTTAGTTAGACCTTGTCAGGCCACTTTTTATGGATTACTTTTTATAACTTCTTGCATTAATCTGTTTTTATCGCTTTCACCTTGCTGACTTTTTTGTAATCGGGCGATGAATTTGGTTTTCACCTTGCCGACTTCTTTGTAATCGGTCGATGAATTTGGTTTTCACCTTGCCAACTTCTTCGTAATCGGGCGATGAAATTGGTTTTCACCTTGCCGACCTCTTTGTAATTGGGCGATGAATTTTTGCGCTCAGATTAATGCATCTTGGTAGGAAATTTTTAGGAAATCTTAAAAACTTTATTCAAATGGAAAATAGGAATATAGACAAGAATATATACATATGAGCGCTTACCCTTCTAAGTCGGGCAATTTTGTAGATCTTGGCCTGGTGCCTCATTAAAAAATCCTTTCAGGAAAAAGAGTGCACCTTGGGCTAGGATCTTTATTACTTTCTAACTATAGTACCTTCTTAAGTTACAAGCTGCCATGACCTTGGTAGCTCTCGCCCTTCGAGGTCGGACACTTTGTAGTAGCCTTTTCCCAATACTTCTATAATTTGGTAAGGTCCTTTCCAGTTAGCTGCTAGCTTGTCTTCTCCTGATCGACCTGCTCCGATATCATTTCGAATCAAGATAAGATCGTTGTTGGCGAAACTTCGCTGGACTACCTTCTGATTATACCTTGAAGCCATTCGACGCTTTAGTGCTTCTTCTCTAATATAAGCTTTTTCTTGGACTTCTGGAAGTAGGTCGAGCTCTTCCTTTTGCCTTTGGGAGTTGGCCTCTTTGTTGTAGAGGATCATTCTGGGAGATCCCTCTTCTATCTCCACTGGGATCATTGCCACCATTCCGTAAGCGAGTCGGAAGAGTGATTCTCCTGTGGTGGAGTGCGGAGTTATCCGATATGCCCATAAGACTTGTGGGAGCTCTTCGGCCCAAGCTCCCTTTGCGTCCTGTAGTCTCCGTTTTAATCCAGCTAGTATAACTTTGTTGGCAGCTTCTGCCTGTCCGTTGGCTTGTGGGTGTTCTACAGATGTGAATTGGTGCTTTATTTTCAAGTGAGCTACCAAGTTCCTAAAACCTCTGTCAGTGAATTGGGTGCCATTATCTGTGGTAATGGAGTAAGGGACCATGAACCTTGTAATAATGTTCCTGTATAAAAATTTCTGACTTTTTTGAGCGGTGGCATTAGCTAGGGGATCTGCCTCAATCCATTTTGTAAAATAGTCTACCCCTATAATGAGGAACTTGACTTGTCCCGACCCCTGGGGAAAGGGTCCGAAGAGGTCGAGCCCCCAGTTTGCGAATGGCCAGGGTGATGTAACACTGATGAGCTCCTCTGGTGGAGCGATATGGAAATTAGCATGCTTCTGACATGATGGGCACGCTTTAACGAACTCGATTGCTTCTTTTTGCAAAGTTGGCCAGAAGAACCCTGCTCGGAGTACTTTTTTGGAAAGAGCTTGTGCTCTCAAGTGGTTGCCACACATGCCACTGTGTACTTCCTCAAGGACTTCCCTTGTATTGGAAGTCGGTACGCATTTTAGGAGGGGTGTTGAAATCCCTCTCCTATATAAGATGTCTCCCACTATAGTGTAGTACTGCGCTTCTCGTATTAGCCTCTTTGCCTCCTTCTTATCTGTGGAGATTGTCTCTGACTTGAGGTAGTTTATTATGGGGCCATCCATCCTTGATCCTGATCTGATATGGTTAGGACCTTTTCTTCCTCCGAGATCGACGGGCTTTGCAATATTTCCTGGATGAAGCTTCTGTTATTGCATCCTAGTTTGGTGCTGGCTAGTTTTGAGAGTGCATCCGCCCGAGCATTCTGTTCTCGAGGTATATGTTGGACCTCATATTCCCCGAATTGTCCGAGCTGTTCTCTAGTTTTGTCTAGATATTTCTTCATGGTAGGATCCTTGGCTTGGTAGCTCCCTTCTATTTGTGAGGTAACTACTTGTGAATCGCTGAAGATGGTAAGCTTTTGAACTCTCCTTAACCAGCCTCAAACCAGCCAGTAATGCCTCATATTCGGCCTGATTATTTGAAGCAGGGAATTCGAACTTTAGCGAGAGTTCAATTTGGGTTCCCTTATCGCTTTTTATTATCACACCTGCGCCACTCCCGGTTTGTTTGAAGAGCCGTCCACGTAGAGAATCCATTTTATGGGAGTTCACGGGGTATCAGTGTACTCGGCAATGAAATCGGCTAGATACTGTGATTTGATAGCTGTCTGAGCTTCATATTGAAGATCAAACTCGGATAACTCGACTGCCTACTGCAGGATTCTTCTAGCTAAGTCTGTCTTCTATAGGATGCCTTTTATGGGCTGGTTGGTCCGAACCTTGATAATGTGAGCTTGAAAGTACGGGCGAAGTCGTCGAGAAGTGAATATGAGAGCGTAGGCGAGCTTTTCTATCTTTTGATAGTTTAGCTCTGCCCCTTGTAGAGCTTTGCTGATGAAGTAGATGGGTTGTTGCCCACTTTTGTCTTCTCTGACTAGTGCTGAGGCTATTGCCCGATTTTCTACTGCGAGGTATAATATGAGTGCTTCTTCTTCCCGTGGTCGGGTAAGAATGGGTGGTTGTCCCAAGAATTTTTTGAAATCTTAGAAGGCTTGCTTGCACTCTGTGGTCCATTCGAACCTCTTTCCTTTCCTTAATGTGGCGTAAAAGAGGAGAGATTTTATGGCTGATTTGGCTAGAAACCTGGACAGGGCTACCAGTCTTCCGTTGAGCTGTTGTACCTCTTTGACACAGGTCAGACTTTTCATGTCGAGTATAGCCCGGCATTTAGTCGGGTTTGCCTCAATTCCTCTTTGCGTGAGCATGAAGCCCAAGAATTTTTCAGCTTCTACCGCAAAGGTGCATTTTGCAGGATTGAGTCGCATACCATGCTTTCTGATGGTGTCGAACACTTTTGTGAGGTCAGACAACAAGGATTCCTCACTTTGTGTTTTTACCAGCATATCGTCTACGTAAACCTCCATTAGTTTCCCAATGTGGTCTGCAAAGACTTTGTTCATCAATCTTTGGTAGGTAGCTCCTGTATTTTTGAGCCCGAATGGCATGATGATATAGCAGTAATTTACTTTTGGGTTTAGGAACGAGGTCTTTTTTTGGTCGGGTGGATACATCAGGATTTGATTGTATCCTGAATAAGCATACATGAAGGAGAGGTACTTGTATCCGGAAGAGGCATCCACTAGAGTGTCTATACTTGGGAGTGGGTAGGGATCTTTTGGGCAGGTTTTATTGAGATTGGTGTAGTCAGTGCACATTCGCCACTTCCCATTTGACTTTTTTACCAAGACAACGTTGGCTAGCCATAGTGGATATTTGACCTCCCTTATGAATCCTGTCTCCAGTAAGGCTTGTACCTACTCTTCCACAGCTTGGGACCTTTCCGGTTCGAGCTTCCTACGCTTCTGCTGCACTGGCCGAGATCCTGGGTATACCTCCAGTTTATGGCACATTAGTTTGGGATCTATGCCTGGCATGTTTGCGGCCTTCCATGCAAAGAGGTCGGCATTATCCTTTAGGAACTGTATCAGAGGCTCCTTTAAGTCTTCCTTTAAGGTTGCCCCAACAATTGTTGTCTTATCCCGGGTATCGCCGATTTGGACTTCTTCAGTCTCGCCTTCAGGTTGTGGACGAAGTTCCTTGCGAACTCGAACTCCCCCGAGTTTAATAGTGTTGATTTCCTCTCCTTTGGGGTTACCTTTAAGGTTCAGACTTTCATTGTAACAGCGTCGTGCAATTTTTTTTCTCCTTTTATCATGGCGATCCCTTTTGGAGTTGGGAACTTCATGCATAGATGTGGCATTGAGACCACTGCGGTGAGCTGGTTCAGTGTTGTCCAACCTATTAGGGCATTGTAAGCTGAGCTCACGTTGACTACGATGTAATCTATGTTGAGTGTTCCCTTTCCAAAGGTTGTGTGTAGTGAGATATATCCAAGTGGTTGGATTGGAGTGTCTCCCAGTCTGAACAAGCTATTCGGATATGCTCTGAGCTCTTTATCTTGCAAACCGAGTTTGTCGAAGGCGGATTTAAACAAGATATCCGCGGAGCTTCCTTGGTCTATCAGTGTTCTGTGGAGATTAGCGTTGGCCAATATGATAGTAATGACCGTGGGATCATCATGCCCTGGGATGATGCCTGTTGCATCTTCTCGGGTAAAGGTAATAGTGGGGAGGTCGGATGACTTCTCTCCTTCCCCGACATGATATACCTCTTTAAGCTGTCCTTTGCGAGATGATTTAGAGATCCCTCCTCCTGCGAATGCTCCATTTATCATATGAACATGTCTCTCAAGAGTGTGGGGTGGTCGTTCAACTCGTCCGACCTCTTCATCCTTTCTTCTTTTTCTTGGTTCATCCGCTTTGTTGGCTAAGTACCGATCTAGTCGCTCTTCTCTTTCCAATTTCTCTATGACATTCTTTAGGTCGAAGCACTCGTTAGTAGGATGTCTGTAAATTCGGTGGTATTCGCTGTACTTTGTCTGACTTCCCCTCCTCTTTTATTTTTGATTGGTCGGGGTGGTGGGATCTTCTCAGTATTGCATATTTCTCGGTAAACATCCACAAGAGAGACCCGAAGAGGGGTGTAATTGTGGTATTTTCTAGGCTTCTCATTAGGTTGATCTTCTTTTTTCTTGGACTCTTTATCCTTGTCCCGAGAGGGGTAGAAGAATCCAGGTTTAGAGGTTTCTCCTAGTCGAGAATTCTCCTCCATGTTAATATACTTTTCTGCCCACTCTTGTACCTCGTTTATAGATGTTGGATGCTTTTTTGATATGGAGTGGCTAAAGGGTCCCTCTCGCAGCACATTGATGAGACCCATGATGGCTGCTTCTGTTGGCAGACTTTGTATGTCCATACACGCTTTGTTGAATCTTTCTATGTAGTTGCGAAGACTTTCCCGATCTCCTTGCTTGATCCCTAATAGGCTCGGGGCGTGTTTGGCTTTGTCCTTCTGGATGGAGAATCTGGCAAGGAATTTTTTGGCTAAGTCGTCAAAACTTGTGATGGATCTAGGAGGCAAACTGTCGAACCACTTTATTGCTGTCTTTGTTAGGGTAGTCGGGAAGGCTTTGCATCGAATGGCGTCTGAGGCATCAGTGAGATACATTCTGCTTCTGAAATTGCTGAGATGATGGCTTGGATCAGAGGTACCATCGTATGGGGTCATGTCGGGAGCTTTAAAATCCTTTGGAACTTTAGCTTTCATGATCTCTTTGGTGAAGGGATCTTGGTCCTTGTGGGAGCTATCATCATGACTGGACTGAACGGTTTTTAGCTTTGAGATCAGCCTTGAGCTTTAGGAGCTTGTCTTCTAGATCTTGGCATCGCCTAGTTTCTCTCCGGAGGTCCTTCTCAGCTTCTCGTTGATGCTCGGCCTCTTTTTCAAGCTACTTGAGACGATCTAGTTGAGCTTGTAGGGCATCCAGGATTTTGGTGTTTGGAGATTGCTTGTCTCCCTTGGTTTGGGGCACATCCATTAATGTGGCATCCTTATTTTTAAGCGGGGTTCTTTCTTCCAAACCAGAGTTGTGATCGTTGTCAAGGTTGTCCGCCATGATGATGGGATGACTTCCAGGTCCCCAGCAACGGCACCAATGTTCCGAGGGTTATCTGAAACTGAAGGTCGATCTCGGATGAGATCTACTGTGGTGGCCGGAGCTGTTGTGTCCGACTTGTTGGATCTGGTGGAGCTGCTGATCCTTGATCACCGGAGGGTGGTGGTACCTGCAAGAGACTCCGATGCTTAAGTTAGCACGTGCTTTAGGCAGGTTTTTAGTAGAATCAGAGTATGAGTTATACCTGGGTGCTCCCGTGTATTTATAGTAATGTGGGGTGACCTCCCTTTGAGATAAGTTAGTTATCTTATCTTATCTTTGAGTGAAGTCATCTTATCTTTAAGGAGAACTGCCTTTATCTTTCTAGGCTTTGGCTGCCTTTAAGTTGGGCTGTGTCCCTTCGTTTGGACCTGCTTGGGCTTCTTATGGCGATTTGGCCGAACTCTTTAAAGGAGAGGTCGGAGAACCTGCCCTGAGGAGGTCGATCGCTTTTGTCTTCAATCAGCCTAGGTTGCATAGCTCGACCCAGGATATGAACAGGTAGTAAGATACCTTTGAATTTCATTTGATGAATATTCTCTAATACATAAATCTACACAATTTCCTTTTGTTTTGCAAGTAACACATCCTTATAAAACATCTTATACTGGTAGGCCACCTTAATAGGCACTTAAAGTACTATGATTGGAACTGACACATCAACTTTCACTATGTTAAAAATGCTCTAACAAATGGCATTACTATCTAAAAGCTGATAATCTTAAAACATAGATGCTGACATACATAGATCTTGAGACATTGTTATCTTCTCTAGAATGTACCACTTCTGAGTTGAATGAGGTAATGGTTTGAAATCTCCACATCTTGGCCACCAGAATGTGCAAAATAAAGTGATGGTATTGCGAAAACTTGCATTTTGGACAACACCTTTAAAACAAAATCTCCATTGTAGCTTTCACTAAAAGCATTTATTGGAAAAACTTCTTTATCCTTATCCTCATTCTTATAGTTTTAACAACAGTACCATTGTGATGATGACCGTTTGATTGGATTGAATCATGTACTTGAATGTTGATCCCAAGATATTAACCACCAACACCAATAAGAATGGAACCAATTGAGCTACCCATAACATCTTTAACTTGCACATAACTCTATAGTTGCTCTTGATTTTTGGCAATTTTAATTGAACATCGTCAACACATACATATCATTTTTAACCCAAAAGCCACATAATAGAATCCTCTATTAGTAAGTTCAATCAAACACATATACGCTAGTTGATATATTCTCTTACCACTAAGATGACGTAAATTCATTAAGATAAAGGATTTTAGCTCAGCAAGACTATTCTGAGGGAATAAAGAGTCATCAAAATATATAGTCTTTAAATTAGAATATTGGTTTTGGAATTATTATAGGAAAGAGAAGTTTTCTATTCAGAGGGAATCTATACTTGTTGTCAGAGAAGATAATCCATTCCAAATATTGGAGAATTAAATGACAATACACCTAGGATTAACTTGCTTGATAAGTATTATGACTCAATTGTGTTTAATCTATCTAATTTTTCTCCTTTTGATATATGCAGATTTGAGACGAATTACAGAGGAGTTAATAGTCAAAATTGTCCCTGAAAGATACCTCGATCTCCATTTTCATCCATGAAAGATAACGGACATGTTCACGTTCGTCCTTTCGTCATCTCCTACGCTGCGGTGGCTAATGTTTGCTGACGTGTTCTGTTAACTACCAATGTGGCAGATGCCTAGTGTTCATACATCAATCCGAGCTACAAGATCAGATTGGAGGGCGACAAAAGGACCGACATCATGAAAGGTTGGCCCATCGCCGACCTCTTCGTACAAAGAGCTCGGACAAATGCACTGAGACCCAGGAGAGGCCCAAAGAGGCCCCAAAAAGAAGAATCACCGCCCACTAGAAGGCGGTCGGCCAAAGATAAGTGATCTCACCCCCAAAAGATAAAGATAAGATAACTAAACTTATCTAAAGGAAGGTCACTCCACACTACTATAAATACACTGGAGCACCCAGGCATAACTCACTCTCTGATTCCACACAAAAAACCTGCCTAAAGCCCGTGCTAACTTAAGCATCGGAGTCTCTTACAAGAACCACCACCCTCCGGTGACCAAGGATCAGCAGCATCTCAAGATTCAGCAAGTCAGACCCAACAGCTCCGATCACACCCGAAGATCTCATCCGAGATCGACCTTCAGTTTCAGGTAACCCTCGGAACATTGGCACCATTGCCGGGGAACATGAAAGTCATCCCACCATCATGGCAGACAATCCTGACAAAGATCGTAACTCCGGTTTGGAAAAAAGAACGCCACATAAGAATACGGATGCTGCATCAAAAGGAACACCTCAATCCAAGGGAGACAAGCAAACCCCAAATACAGAGATCTTAGATGCAATCCGTGAACAACAGGATCACCTTAAACAGCTCAAACAGGAAGCTGAATGGTAGCGAGTGGCTGAGAGAGACCTCCGGAGAGAAACAAGACAGCGTCGAGAGCTGGAGGACAAGCTCTTAAAGCTCGAAGCTGACCTCAAAACTAAGACCATCCGATCTAGCCGCGAAGATAGTCCCCAAAAAGACCAAGACCCGTTCACAAAGGAGATCATGAAAGCTAAAGTTCTAAAGGACTTCAAAGCCCCCGACATGACCTTGTACGACGGTACGTCTAATCCAAGCCATCATCTCAGCAATTTCAGAAGTTGAATGTATCTTACGGATGCCTCAGATGCAATCCATTGTAAAGTCTTCCCGACCACTTTAACCAAGGCGGCAATAAAGTGGTTTGATAGCTTGCCGCCAAGATCAATAGCAAGCTTCGACGACCTCGCCAAGAAATTCTTAGCCAGATTCTCCATCCAGAAAGACAAAGCCATGCATGCTCCAAGCCTGCTAGGAATTAAGCAAGGAGATCAGGAAAGCCTCCGCAACTACATGGAAAGATTCAACAAAGCATGTCTAGACATACAAAATCTCCCAACAGAAGCAGCCATCATGGGTCTCATTAATGGCCTACGAGAAGGACCCTTTAGTCACTCCATATCTAAAAGCCATCCAACATCTCTCAACAAGGTTCAAGAACGGGCGGAAAAATACATTAATATGGAGGAGAACTCCCGATTAGGAGAAACCTCTAAGATTGGATTCTCCTACCCAACTAGGGACAAGGATAAAGAGTCCAGGAAGAAAGAAGACCAACCTACTGAGAAACCCAGAAAGTACCACAATTACACCCCTTTTCGGGTATCTCTCGTGGATGTTTATCGGGAGATATGCAACACTAAGAAGATCTCACCACCTCGCCTGATTAAACACGAGAGAGGAGGAAGTCGGACAGAGTATTGTGAATACCACCGAATCTACGGGCATTCTACCAACGAGTGCTACGACCTAAAGAATATCATAGAAAAATTGGCACGAGAAGGGAGATTAGATCGGTTCTTAGCCAACAGAGTGGATGAACCAAAAAAGAGAAGAAGGGATGAAGAGGTCGGACGAGCTGAACGTCCCCCTCACACCCCTGAGAGACATGTTCACATGATAAATGGAGGATTCGCAGGACGAGGGATCTCTAAGTCATCCCGCAAAAGACACCTTGAAGAGGTATACCATGTCGGAGGAGGGGACAGGTCGGTCGACCTCCCGACTATTACCTCCAACGAACATTGGTAGACCAAGGAAGCTCTGCAGATATCCTGTTCAAATCCGCCTTCGACAAGCTCGGCCTACAGGAAAAGGAACTCAGAGCATACCCTAATAGTCTGTTTGGGCTTGGGGATTCCCCAATTCAACCACTTGGGTACATCTCGCTACATACTACCTTCGGAAAAAGAACACGATCTAGAACATTAAGTATAGACTACATTGTAGTCGATGTGAACTCCGCCTATAATGCTCTCAAAGGTCGGAGAATGCTAAATCAGCTCGCTGCGGCGGTCTCCACTCCACACCTATGCATGAAGTTCCCGACGCCAGAAGGGATTGTCACCATAAAGGGAGACCAAAAGCTCGCACGACGCTACTACAATGAAAGTCTGAACCTTAAAGGCAACCCCAGAGGAAAAGAAACTAATACCATAGAACTTAGGGGAATCCAAGCTCGCGAAGAACTCCGCCCTCAGCCGGAAAGTGAGACCAAAGAAGTTCAAATCGGAGACACTCAAGACAAAACAACAAACATAGGGGCGAATCTAAAGGAAGACCTAAAGGAGCTATTAACAAAACTCCTTAAGGATAATTCCGACCTCTTTGCATGGAAGGCCGCCGACATGCCCTGTATTGATCCCGGACTAATGTGTCATAAGTTAGCCGTATATCCTGGGTCTCGGCCAGTGCAACAGAAGCGTAGGAAGCTTGGACCAGAGAGGTTGCAAGCCATAGAGGAGTAGGTACAGGCCTTGTTGGAGGCGCCAGGCCGAGATCTAAAAAACTGCTGACCTAGAAGGGTAAGCACTCATATGTACACACTTTTATTTATGTTTTTACCTCATTATTATTTGAATGAAAGTTATCAATTCCCTAAAAAAGTTTTCTACCAAGACGCATTAATCTAAGCTCATAAAACGCAAAAATTCATCGTCCAATTACAAAGAGGTTGGCAAGGTGAAGCGATAGAAGCAAGTTAATGCAAGAAGTTATAAAAAAATGACTTGACGAGGTCTAACTAAAAATGGGATTACTAAAAATAACTTAAGAAGACCCGACAGAGAAGTCGGACCAATGAAAGAATCACTGAAAAGGGACAAAAACATCTCGCAAAGGCCAAAGAAAGGTTAAAAAACCAGGGCCCGAAGTGCTCAGCTAAAAAGGTACAAAGTCTTGAAAAGGATCTTACTTAAAGCAAGAGCACAAAAACGGAGCTAAAAAGTCATCCAAACAAATTATAAAGAAAAGGTTCCCCTTCGGAACACTACTAAAAAGTTGTTGGAATATGACTAAAAGCTCGGGCAACAAAGCTATATAGGTCGACGTCAGCTAGGAAGAGGCGCGACCCAAAAAGACAAAGATGACCTTGAAAAAAGAACAAGCAAAAAGCTAAAACGGTTGAAAAAAAACTTAAGGCTCAAAAGTACTTAGCTAGAAGGGTACAACTCTGCTCAAAGAAGACACGATGTCAAAGCAGCACTACAAAGTCGTCCGAACAAATTAAAAAGGTTCTATGCAAAGAACACTAAAAAGTTATCGGATAAGTCACTAAAAAGCCTGGATACCAAGCCGCAAGGATAACTTTGCCAAAACAGAGGGTTGTCAACACAAACTCAAAGCAAGGGGTGATCCAAAAGGCAAGGGTGGAAAACCCACACCACCACTCAAAAGAGGACGGACTGGGAAGTACCAAACCTCTAAAAAATCTGCAAGGATTGCAAGGATAAAAAAGCAATGAAAGAACAACCTACAAACATCAAATAACTCGTCAAAGGTTTGATTGACGTATCAGCAAAATGCATCCTTCAGATTAAAACATTAAAAGATTCAAAGGCTGCCTAAATGACAGCCCTAGAGTTTAAGGTGTTTGTTTTCTAAATTAAAAGTTGCTAAGAAGCAACCAAATGTCACAGAAAGGCATCCACAAAGACTTACAAAAACTAAACAAGTTCAACAAAGTCCACAGGACGGACTGTACCAATATATAAACAAAACAAAGTTATAGTAACAAAATCACAAGGGATCCAAGTTTGCCCCAGTAGCAACATCCTTTGGAGGAGGAGGAGGCATGGTAGAGATCGGGGTGGCATTGACAACTCCATCTGGCCCATTCAGAATCTCCACGTCCGGCTCGGGCTCAGGAGGGACCACCTCACCAGAAGGAGTCGAAGAGGCTGAAGCTACAGAAGCCTTGGCCGGTGGCGCAGGGGGAGGACCCTCATCATCATCTGAAGCAGGCACGATCTTGCCATCCTCCACCATATTATCCATGCTAAATAAGGAGAGATCGGCCTCGGGAGCAAGAACTCCGACCTGATCCTTCAGGATCTCATACATGTTGGTCATACTACTCAGCATATGTCCCTGAAGCTCGGCATGATCATCTTGGGCAGATTGAAGCCTCTCCTTAGTTTCCAGCAACTCACCGTAGGTCCGAGTATAGCTCTCCTTATACTTTTTGGCAGTCTCCTCGGCCAGGTTAGCAGCTACCTCCGCTACAGTAGCACGCTCCTTCTCTTTCTCTACATCAATCCAACTTAGCAACCTTGGCGTCCAGCTCATCCTTCAGACCATTCACCTTATCAAATTCAGCCTTGTCTTCCTCCAGAAAAGTCTTGGTAGAATGGACCAGGGACTCCCAAATAACTCGGGAAAAGGCCGCGCCCAGATTGGCCGTCCGAATACTATTGCTCGTTATGAAGTCAAGGTGGTGAAGGATCGAAATGTCGTCCAGAGGGACTTTACAATATGGAGCAATCAATTATGTGGCAAATGCCACACCATAAAATTCTTTGTCATCAAGGTTATAAGTCCCAACAGTCTTTTGCTTCTTGGGAAGGGGATCAGCAGCAGTATGGGAGGAAGTAGCACATGAGGATGACTGAGGCGGTTCGGAGGAGGCCGGCCGAACCCTGGGGGTCGGGATAATCTTCCTCGGACCCTGCGACTCAAGTACCGGTTTCTTTGGAAGCAACTGCTCCGAAGAGCCCTCTCCCAACGTCTTATTTGACAGATTTTGAGCAGCCACCGCCTTCTTGGCCTTTCGAAAAGACCTCATAGAATCCGAAGATTTAACCATCTCTGAAAAGAAGCCAAGGAAAAAATTACACAGTTGAAAAAAAATAAATTCACAGATAATAGAAGAAAGCTATCAGTAAAGAAAGAGGTCGAATGCTACCTAGCTCGGCACGAAGAAGGGAAGGATCTCCTAAAAATTTTTTCGTATCTAGATGAGGAGGTTCCCCCCAATGTTCCTCTAAAACACCCACAAAGGCCTGTTCTACCTCTTCTAAACTCTCCCAGGGATATTTAAAAACTACAGGTTCTTTTTGCCACCATAAAGGAAAGGTCGGCTCATCGTTCTCATCTAAAAAGAAAGGCCGAGCACGCTCAATAGCTCAGATTTTGAAGTAGTAATTCTTGAAGTCGCGAAAAGAGTCATCAAACATTGAAAATACTTTCTTCCCCTGGATATCTCGGAAGGAGATCCAAGAAGCCTTCTTCTTGGCCACCCCAGGTTTAGTCAGCACAAACAGGTAAAGAAAAAGAGATAAGGAAGGTCGGACAGCCTACTCCTGACACAGCAGCTGGAAGATCTTCATAAATGCCCAAAAATTCGGGTGAAGTTGCGATGGAGCAACGTTACAGTTCCACAAGAGATCGACCTCAAATTCAGTGAAAGGAAAGGTAATATCTAGTAGGCTAAAGAAGTAGTCATAGGCATAGAAAAAAGGGCGCTCTGCTGGACCTAAGGGTGGAAAACTAACTCTTTCCTCAGGGTCAGGCAAGATTAGCTCATAATTCTTCTCATCACCTCTACTACTACAGATCCTATGAAATCACCTAAGCTTCTCACAATACTCAGGGTCAGCCACAGTAACATAAATCAGAACTATGGAGTCTAGTCAATCGGCCATACCAGCAGGGACCATGGTGGACATCTCGACAATATTCTTACGGGAAGACATATAACAACTACACCTACAGTAAGAAAAAAGAAAAGAGGTCACTACCAAACAACTCGGACAGTAAGAGAATGACAAGAAACAATCAACAAGCGTCAGATATGGCAACAAAAGGGAACCTCAGGACTCGCGAAGAACAGAGGATCAACACCAAAAGCCCAGGGCCACCCTTTAGAGGCAACAACAGAGCAGAATACAGAAAAGGAAACGATGCAAAAGTCAGAACCCTAATCCTCTCAAACAAAAGAAAACACAAGGAGGCAAACAGAAACCTAAATACCAACATTTCTTCACATAAATAGCAAGATAAAAAAGATCACAACTTTGAAGTAAAATAAAGACATGCAGACAGCTTCAATCTTTTCAAAGGAAGTCCAACAAAGATCAAAACTTTTTCTAAAAAGATAGTATGCAGCAGTTATTAAAACGCATAAAAAAGAAAAGGTATGAAGTAAAATACCAACCTGAAAAGAGGAACAAGAGATAACAACGGATGAGCAGCAAGCCACGAACAAATCTTCACCAAAGATAATGAAAACTCCAAAAATCCAAGAAAGGAACGATTTTTGAATACTGGGACAAGCAAAGGACGAACAAAAGGAAGCCTTTCTTCACTGAGCAAATGAAACGGATGAAAGCAAGAAAACTGAAAACCAAGGTCTAAGGCTTTTTTCAATTTCAAAATAAAGCGAGGGAATGGAACGGCAAAACAAAATAAAAGCCTAATCAATGGGAATTAAAAGTGCATGCATATTCCCAAGGAGGTAAAAACGCTTCGCAAAAGCAAGCGCCAAGAATCGCACGAGGAGGAGCAACTCGAAATCAAATCAATGCTCGAACACGACTTCCCTAAGGGATCGAAGCTGGGAAGCACAACCTCAAGGAAAGATCGAAGCTCGAGCAGGGGCACTGTTCATACATCAATCCAAGCTACAAGATCGGGTTGGAGGGCGACAAAAGGACCGACCTCCTGAAAGGTTGGCCCATCACTGACCTCTTCGTACAAAGAGCTCGGTCAAACGCACTGAGACCCAGGAGAGGCCCAAAGAGGCCCCAAAAAGAAGAATCACCGCCCACTAGAAGGCAGTCGGCCAAAGATAAGTGATCTCACCCCCAAAACATAAAGATAAGATAACTAAACTTATCTTAAGGAAGGTCACTTCACACTACTATAAATACACTGGAGCACCCAGGTATAACTCACTCTCTGATTCTACACAAAAAACCTGCCTAAAGCCCGTGCTAACTTAAGCATCGGAGTCTCTTGCAGGTACCACCACCCTCCGGTGACTAAAGATCAGCAGCATCTCAAGATTCAGCAAGTCGGACCCAACAGTTCCAATCACACCCGAAGATCTCATCCGAGATCGACCTTCAGTTTCAGGTAACCCTCTGAACACCTAGGTGTACCCTGTTGTTGCTGACAAGGTAAGTATGTTAAAACAATTCAAATCAGTCCCTTAGTGGATGAACCCTAATCCTAAATTCGATGGTAAATAAGTCGCGATCAACAATCAGATGGCCATATACTTTGGTTCTCCGTGAGGATGGAGACAGGAAATGGAGGTCGTAGTGGTGGTGTGTTATTTCCGTCGCACGACAGTAATGGTTCCAGTGCTTCAATGCAAACGAGGAGGAAGACTCATGAGGAATCATGTTTTAGTGGGTTGAAGGCTGTGATAAAAAAATCTGGGACAACAGAGAACCCAGATATATTATTCCATGCATGTCCAAGGTACCGGGTGAGTGGTGTTGAAAAAGTTAAAGGTTTTCCATCTTATTCTATGTTGTTGGGTGTTTTTCATTTTTTTTCTATTCTAATATTTTAATTTGCAGAAGGGCAATCACTGCAATTACTTTAAATGGGTTGATGATGATGACTATCAGGAGTGGCTGAAGGTGGAACAAAGAAAGATTAAAAAACTGATTTACAGGT
Organism: Arachis ipaensis; assembly: GCF_000816755.2. Lineage (NCBI taxonomy): Eukaryota > Viridiplantae > Streptophyta > Magnoliopsida > Fabales > Fabaceae > Arachis > Arachis ipaensis. The sequence continues at coordinate 26,059,233 of NC_029793.2, forward strand.
TGAAAATGACTATAATGAATGGAGGGTGAAGGTGGCTTAGAGATTGGGCAGCTTGGAAGCTGAAGTTAGAGTTTTAAAACTGCTAATAATTTTCATATTTATGGTAGTTGTAATTAGTGTGATCCTTTGTTGTTTGATATGTACTTCCAAGTAAACACAATTCTGTTGCTATAAGTAATGGTGTATTGAATTGCATGGCTTGAATGAGAATAGATGTTTGAATTTGGTTGTTTAAGATGAAGTCCAAACTCTCCATTATTAACATTGTCAAATATTGTAAACTAATCACTGTCACTGTTGCTATAAGATATATTAAGCCATAAACAGACTAAGTAATCAAACTAAGTAATCTTAGCATTGTCTTGCCATTGAAGGCTAATTGTCACATTGTCTTAAGGATAAGTACCACAGCAAATTCATAAGGTTTTGAATGAGGATACAAACCTAAATAGAATGCTACACCAAAAGAAAAGGACACATACAACTTTCAAATTATAGATAACCACAATGTTTAATATGGTACTTCATGTGCCCTGTACGAAAAACATAAAGTAGCCCCATTCAAAAGAAAAGTCAACCATAACACATTTTTTTCTAATAAATTTTTTTATCATTCTTCTTTGGGTGCTTGAAGCCTAGAGTAGGCACAAAAGTTATAAAGTTGGCCAACTTCTTAGCAGTTGCAGAACTTATTCCTTTGATTGTCTTAGTAGAGATAGCCACTGGTGCAGCTACAGTAAGTTTAAGGAAGGATCTAACTCTTGCTTTCCCTTTAATCACTTGTAATTTAGGTGGCCTAGCTACGACTTGATCCTACATAATCCAATACCAAATGTATTTGTTAGATGATAAAATAAAGCTGGTATTTTTTACAATTGAGTAGTGATTATACAGCCTGTTGTGTATCTTGGGTTGGTGGAATGCTTTCAGATTGGCTGATATCAATTGCATCCTTACCTTTTGCATGTTTGAGATGAAGCACCATTTGTTCTCTCTGTAGTCTCCTAGATCCTTGTGAAGTAGCTCCAGGTACCATTGTCAGTTATCTTTATTTTTCACACTAACAATCACATAAGCAATCACAAAAATGTAATTGTTAGCATCTTGTCCATAAGCTGTCAGAATTTGACCCCACATGCAATGTCTTTAAAAACGCTCTATCCAGCCCAATTAAAGGTCTACAACCTACCTTAAACCCCCTCTTGCAAGCATCAAGACAGACATAGAATCAATCAAACAGAAGAGGACTCTCGGGCATAGGAATGACACCAACTTGTATTGTGGAGCCTGAGTTGCTAGTCAGTAATTCATTAGCATAGTCCCACACTAACCCGTACTGTGCTATCTCATCACCCTCCACAACCTTTCTAGTAGCTTTCAAAGCTCTAGTAATGCATGTTCTATTCAAATACACATTACATTTTCTTACAAACCAGTCATAAACCTCTCGATGCTTCATAGTAGGATGTTTCCTAAGCGTAGGTACTAGTTTACTAAGTGTCCAGGTTTGGGTAGCAGCTCTATTTTTCCTCCTTCTTGGATAGGTGTGACTATCAACTAGAGTTTTAATTTGCCAAGACCCATCTTGTTTGTTACATGCATAATATACTACTCATGGACAATCTTCAGTCTTACAAACAGCTCTAATTATATCCTTATCATTCTTTGTGAATAAAATATTTCTACCCTACTAGATTGTGTAATTCCTAGTAGCTTGCATAAATTCAGCTTTTGACTTAAATATCATACTCACCTCAAATTTTAACAGCCCAAACTTGGTTTTTTTATTAAATTGAGGATATACAGTTGGTGATTCCTTATCAGAGTCCAGCTCTTTACTAGAATTTTCTAAATGCCATGAGTCAGCATCTGAGGCACCTTCAAGGTCAACATCATCCTCATCTAAATCTGCCAAGAAAAAGTTCAAAACATAAGCTACCCTAAACATTTGCCAAATAAATCAATAAACATATAACCCTAAGGAAATAAACATACCAGAGTCAGAGCTTTGTTCATCTTCAGAACCCTCATAGCTAGAGTTATCAGTATCTATTTTTTTATCCCTTAATCTAGTCTTAGGAGGCATACGCTTCTCTCTGACATCAGATTTGATGTTCCTTCTTACACTACTTTTTCTATTGTCACTATCACTATCATTGTCATTACTATACAGATTATCTCCTAGAACTTTGGGAGGCCTATACAGTTCATCTTCAGCACACTCATATGAGTAATGAGAGTCACTGTCATCTTCCTTGACGGGAGCTTCTTTCACATGTCTTCCAGATCTGGTGAGTCTGCAACCACTGCTACTTTCTTTGTTCTTATTACCTTGTGAGTTCTTGGCTGTTTGAGATAATGTATTGGATTGAGGTGGAACTGTATTACCCTGATGGGTGGTCTTCTTGGGCTGAAGGTGGGGTTTGATGGGTTGCAATGGAGCCTTCATGGGTTGAGATGTAGTCTTGATGAACTTATGGGCTGGTTTAGTGGGATAAGAATTGGACTTCATAGTTAGTTTGTTGGACTGAGAATTGGGATGTGAGGTTGGTTTAGTGGACTGAGAGTTTGTTTCTTGGACTGAGGGTGCATTATAGTGGGCATCTTAGCAGGTTGAGAATGACACTTCTTAGCTTGGAAAGAATTCTTCTGCTTGCTACTTTCTTCTTTCACATTGACTACATCCTCCTCCATGTTGTCTGATAATCGGTTATTTTATACGCTTTTTGGCATCATTTTTATATAGTTTTTAGCATATTTTGTTTAAATTTTATTAAGTTTTCATAGCTTTTAGTGTAAAATTTACATTTTTGGATTATACTTTGAGTTTTTATGTTTTTATGCAATTTCAAGTATTTTCTGGCTAAAATTAAGGAGTTTGAGCAAAAGTCTGATTCAAAGACAGAGATAGCACTACAGATGCTGTCTGGATCTGACTTCCTTGCACTCGAAAGAGCTTTTCTGGAGCTACAAAAGTCCAAATAGAGCGTTCTCAATGGCTATGAAAATCTAACATCCAGAGCTTTCCAGCAATGTATAATAGTCCATACTTTGCTTCAGAATTGAAGGCCCAAAACTGGCGTTCAACGCCAGCCTCCTGCCCTATTCTGGCGTCCAGCGCCCAAAGGAGAAGAGGCCAACGTCGAACGCCTAAGAAGGACCCCCTAGCCAGTGTTCAATGCCCTAGAGGCATCCTAGCACATGGATCTCAATCAAGCTCAGCCCAAACACTCACCAAGTAGGCCCCAAAAGTGAATTTTAGCACTAAAAGACTGTTTTACCCTTCTTAATGTAATCCTTAGTCATTAGTTTAGTATTTAAAGACTTTTACACCTCTCGTTAAGGAGAGGATGCACACTTTACACATTTATCATTGTATTTTCTATCAGTATGAGTTTCTAAACCTCCTAGGTTGAGGGGAGGAGCCCTGCTGAGTTTTATGGTTTAATAAAAGTATTACTGTTTCCTTTCAATTGATGTTTGATTCTCTATTCTAAGATGTATCTTCGTTCTTCATTCTAAGATCGCGTGCCTGACAACCACCTGTGTTCTTCTTGGGTTCGTGTGACTACGTAACTGAAAAGCATTGAACCACTAGCTTGATTATACATCTGTTAGACGGCTAATCCACGACTTCGTTGGGGACTTCTCGAAACATCAGTTCAGCCAGGGTATGGGGAGATTAGAGTCTTTGTGGTAGAGGCTAGAACCCAAAGGCACAGTATTCTCTGATCCAGAAGATTCGACCTTGTCTGTGGCATTTTGAGTAGGATCATTAAGGAGAATGGACTGCAGAAGCTTCACCCTCAATCAGAATGGATCCACACTAATCCTGGGGTTCAGATCTGGAGGAGCATTAGCGACCTCTCAACCGGCATTGATCACATATAGCCTGTTGATGAGCGGATATTTTATACGCTTTTTGGGGTTAATTTCATATAGTTTTTAGTATGTTTTAGTTAGTTTTTAGTTTATTTTCATTAGTTTCTAGTCAAAATTCATATTTCTGGACTTTACTATGAGTTTGTGTGTTTTTCTGTAATTTCAGGTATTTTCTGGCTGAAATTGAGGGAGCTGAGCAAAAATCTGATTCAGGCTGAAAAAGGACTGCTGATGTTGTTGGATTCTGACCTCCCTGCACTCAAAGTGGATTTTCTGGAGCTACAGAACTCCAAATGGCGCGCTTCCAATTGCGTTGGAAAGTAGACATCCAGGGCTTTCCAACAATATATAATTGTCCATACTTTGCTCAAGGATAGATGACGTAAACTGGCGTTCAACGCCAGTTCCATGCTGCAGTCTGGCGTCCAGCGCCAGAAACAAGTTACAAAGTGGAGTTCAACGCCAGAAAAGGATCCAAATCTGGCGTTGAACGCCCAAAACATCCCTATGCACGTGATTTGCTTAAGTCTCAGCCCCAGCACACACCAAGTGGGCCCCAGAAGTGGATTTTTACACCATCTATCATAGTTTACCCATTTTCTGTAAACCTAGGTTACTAGTTTAGTATTTAAACAACTTTTAGAGATTTATTTTGTATCTCATGACATTTTTAGATCTGAACTTTGTACCTTTTGACGGCATGAGTCTCTAAACTCCATTGTTGGGGGTGAGGAGCTCTGCTGTGTCTCGATGAATTAATGCAAGTATTTCTGTTTTCCATTCAAACATGCGTGTTCCTATCTAAGATATCCATTCGCACTTCAATATGAATGTGATGAACGTGACAATCATCATCATTCCCCCATGAACGCGTGCCTGATAACCACTTACGTTCCACCCTAGAATGAATGAATATCTCTTAGATCTCTTAATCAGAATCTTCGTGGTATAAGCTAGATTGATGGCAGCATTCAAGAGAATCCGGAAAGTCTAAACCTTATCTGTGGTATTCTGAGTAGGATTCAGGGATTGAATGACTATGACGAGCTTCAAACTCGCGAGTACTGGGCATAGTGACAGACGCAAAAGGATAGTAAATCCTATTCCGGTACGACTGAGAACCTGCAGATGATTAGCCGTGCGGTGACAGCGCATCTGGACCCTTTTCACTGGAAGGATGGATGGTAGCCATTGACAACGGTGATCCACCAACACACAGCTTGCCATAGGAGGACGTGCATGCGTGAATCAGAGAACAGAGGAAAGCAGAATTTCAGAAGACAAAGCATCTCCAAAACTCTAACATATTCTCCATCAGTGCATACAAGTATAAATTGTGTTCTGCCCTTTTATTCCTTGCAATCAAATTTGATAAGTGAATTATTTTATTGTCTTCCTGACTAAGAGTTACAAGATAACCATAGATTGCTTCAAGCCAACAATCTCCGTGGGATCGACCCTTACTCACGTAAGGTATTACTTGGACGACCCAGTGCACTTGCTGGTTAGTGGTACGAGTTGTAAAAAGTGTGATTTACAATTCGTGCACCAAGTTTTTGGCGCCGTTGCCGGGGATTGTTTGAGTTTGAACAACTGACGGTGACTCTTGTTGCTTAGATTAGGAAATTTTTGTCTTTTGGGGCAGAGTCTTTTATTTCCTTTTCAAAAATTTTTCAAAAAATTAATTTTTCTATTAAATCTCGTGCCAAACTTTAAGTTTGGTGTTCCTTGGTGTTTTCCCTCCAAAATTTTCGAAAACAAGGAGCATTAGATCTAAAAATTTTAAATCATGGGCTATCTTATTGTTTCTCTCTTTCCTCTTTAAATTCAAAAATATCTTTTCTCTCTATTTTTAAAAACAAATTTTCGAAAATTATTTTTAAAATTCAGATTTTTTTTTCAAAATTTAAAATTTTTTTCAAATCATATCTTTTTCAAAACTTCTTGACCACTTTCTCTCCCCTCATTTTTTCGAAAATCTTCACCTATTTTTATTTATTTTATTTTAATATTTTTTATTTTTGAAATAATTAAATAAATAAATAAATAAAAATAAATTTTTTATTTTACATCATCTCCCTTTCTCCATCATGGATCTAAGTGGAAATGAACAGTCCAGGAGGACTCTGGGGTCATATGCTAACCCCTCTACTGCTTCATATGGGAGTAATATCTGCATACCCTCCATTGGAGTCAGTAGCTTTGAGTTGAATCCTCAGCTCATTATCATGGTGCAGCAAAGCTGCCAGTATTCCGATCTTCCACAGGAAGAACCTACAGAGTTTCTGGAACAGTTTTTACAAATTACTGACACAGTACATGATAAGGAAGTAGATCAGGACGTCTACAGATTATTATTATTTCCATTTGCTGTAAAAGACCAAGCCAAGAGGTGGTTGAATAACCAACCTAAGGCCAGCATAAGGACATGGAAACAGCTGACAGAAAAATTACTGAATCAATACTTTCCTCCAAAACGGATGACACAGCTAAGGCTGGACATCCAAGGCTTTAAACAAGGAGATAATGAACCTCTTTATGATGCCTGGGAGAGATACAGAGAGATACTACGAAAATGCCCCTCTGAAATATTTTCAGAGTGGGTTCAGTTAGACATCTTCTACAATTAAAGCAAACAAAGCAGCAGCTGTCAAAACAAATAACAGAAGAATGCTAAGCAGTTCAATTAAGAAGTGGGAAAGCACTAAATACCCCACTTCAAAGCAGCAGGAAACCAAGAAATGAGCAAACCACCCAAAATCCATCTGAGGACAGTAAGAGCCCAGGAAAAAATAATTCTGGTGCTAAAACGCCAGAAACAAGCAAGGATCTGGCGTTGAACGCCCAAAAGAAGCACAGTTCTGGCGTTCAAACGCCAGGAACAGATGAGGAGCTGGCATCTAATGTCACTCCAGCTTCTAACTCTGGCACTCAATTGCCAGTGAGGGATCAGACACACACAAGTGCTGATAACAACCCATCTAAAAAGGCTTCTTCAACCACTTCTATAGGAAATAAACTTACAGCAACTAAGGTTGAGGAATATAAAGCCAAGATACCTTATCCTCAAAAACTCCGCCAAGAGGAGCAGGATAAGCAATTCGCTCGCTTTGCATATTATCTCAGGACTCTTGAAATAAAGATTCCATTTACAGAGGCACTTGAGCAAATACCTTCTTATGCCAAGTTCATGAAAGAGATCTTGAGTCATAAGAAGGATTGGAGAGAAACTGAAAGAGTTCTCCTCATTGAAGAATGCAGTGCAGTCATTCTGAAAAGCTTTCCTGAAAAGCTTAAAGAACCTGGGAGTTTTTTGATACCATGCACATTAGAAGGTAATTGCACCAAGACAGCTTTATGTGATCTTGGGGCAAGCATCAACTTAATACCTGCATCCACTATCAGAAAGCTTGGTTTAACTGAAGAAGTTAAACCAACCCAGATATGTCTCCAACTTGCTGATGGCTCCATTAAATACCCATCAGGCGTGATTGAAGACATGATTGTCAGAGTTGGGCCATTCGCCTTTTCCACTGACTTTGTAGTGCTGGAAATGGAGGAGCACAAGAGTGCCACTCTCATTCTAGGAAGACCCTTCCTAGCAACTGGACGAACTCTCATTGATGTCCAACAGGGGAAAATAACCCTAAGAGTCAATGATGATGAGTTTAAGTTGAACGCTGTCAAAGCCATGCAGCATCCAGACACATCAAAAGACTGCATGAAAGTTGATCTTATTGACTCTTTGGTAGAAGAGATCAACATGGCTGAGAGTCTCGAATCAGAGTTGGAAGACATCTTTAAAGATGTTCAGCCTGATTTGGAGGATTCAGAGGAAATGAAAGAGCCTCTGAGATTTCCTCAGGAAGAGGAAAAACCTCCTAAACCCGGGCTCAAACCATTACCACCATCCCTGAAATATGCATTTCTAGGAGAATGTGACACTTTTCCGGTGATCATAAGCTCTGCTTTAAATCCACAGGAAGAGGAAGCACTTATTCAAGTGCTAAGGACACACAAGACAGCTCTTGGGTGGTCCATAGGTGACCTTAAGGGCATAAGCCCAGCTAGATGCATGCACAAAATCTTATTGGAGGATAATGCTAAACCAGTGGTTCAACCACAGAGGCGGCTAAATCCAGCCATGAAGGAAGTGGTGCAGAAAGAGGTCACCAAATTACTGGAGGCTGGGATTATTTATCCTATTTCTGATAGCCCCTGAGTGAGCCCTGTTCAAGTTATCCCCAAAAAGGGAGGCATGATAGTGGTTCATAATGAAAAGAAGTGGCTGATCATCTGTCCCGGATAGAGCCAGTAGAAGGGACGTCCCTCCCCTCTCTTGAGATCTCTGAGACCTTTCCGGATGAGCATTTATTTGCCATCCAGGAAGCACCATGGTTTGTAGACATTGCGAACTATAAAGCTGCAAAGTTCATACCCAAAGAGTACAACAGGCAACAAAAGAAAAAACTAATTACTGATGCAAAGTACTACTTGTGGGATGAACCCTATCTCTTTAAGAGATGTGCAGACGGAATAATCCGGAGATGTGTGCCTAGAGAAGAAGCACAGAGGATCCTATGGCATTGCCATGGATCACAATATGGAGGCCATTTTGGAGGTGAGCGGACAGCCACCAAGGTCCTCCAATGTGGTTTCTATTGGCCCACACTCTATAAAGATTCCCGAGAGTTTGTATGTAACTGTGACAGTTGCCAAAGAGCTGGTAATCTGCCCCATGGTTACACCATGCCTCAACAAGGAATCTTGGAGATTGAGTTGTTTGATGTATGGGGAATTGACTTCATGGGACCTTTCCCAACATCATACTCAAACACTTATATTCTGGTGACAGTTAACTACGTATCAAAATGGGTAGAGACCGTTGCCACACCCACCAATGATACTAAAACAGTGCTGAAGTTCCTCCAGAAATATATCTTCAGTAGGTTTGGGTACCTAGAGTACTAATCAGTGATGGGGGCATTCACTTCTGCAACAAACAGCTTTACTCTACCATGGTCCGGTATGGGATTCACCACAAGGTGGCGACTCCATATCATCCACAAACTAATGGGCAAGCTGAAGTCTCTAACAGAGAGCTAAAAAGAATCCTAGAACGGACTGTAAGTACCCGTAGAAAGGATTGGGCAAGAAGCTTGGATGATGCTCTGTGGGCATACAGAACAGCATTCAAAACTCCTATAGGGACCTTTCCATAACAACTTGTGTATGGTAAGGCATATTAATTCATCGAGACAAAGCAGAGCTCCTCACCCCCCAACAATGGAGTTTAGAGACTCATGCCGTCAAAGAGTACAAAGTTCAGATCTAAAATGTCATGAGGGCAAAATAAATCTCTAAAAGTTGTTTAAATACTAAATTAGTAACCTAGGTTTACAGAAAATGAATAAACTAAGATAATTGGTGCAGGAATCCACTTCTGGGGCCCACTTGTTGTGTGCTGGGGCTGAGACTTTAAGCAATTCACGTGCAGAGGCCATTTGTGGAGTTGAACGCCAGTTTTTGTGCCAGTTTGGGCGTTCAACTCCAGCTTTTGATCCTTTTCTGGCGCTGGACGCTAGAATTGGGCAGAGAACTGTCGTTGAACACCGGTTTACATCATCTATCCTTGTGCAAAGCATAGACTATTATATATTGCTGGAAAGCCCTGGATGTCTACCTTTCAACGCAATTGGAAGCATACCATTTCGAGTTCCGTAGCTCCAGAAAATCCACTTTGAGTGCAGGGAGGTCAGAATCCAACAGCATCAGCAGTCCTTTTTCAGCCTGAATCAGATTTTTGCTCAGCTCCTTCAATTTCAGCCAGAAAAATACCTGAAATTATGAAAAACACACAACTCATAGTAAAGTCCAGAAATATGAATTTTTCCTAAAAACTAATGAAAATAGACTAAAAACTAACTAGAACATACTCAAAACTATATGAAATTAACCCCAAAAAGCGTATAAAATATCCGCTTATCACAACACCAAACTTAAACTGTTGCGCTGCATGGCTTTGACAGCGTTCAACTTAAACTCATCATCATTGACTCTTAGGGTTATTTCCCCCTGTTGGACATCAATGAGAGTTCGTCCAGTTGCTAGGAAGGGTCTTCCTAGAATGAGAGTGGCACTCTTGTGCTCCTCCATTTCTAGCACTACAAAGTCAGTGGGAAAGGCGAATGACCCAACTCTGACAATCATGTCTTCAATCACGCCTGATGGGTATTTAATGGAGCCATCAGCAAGTTGGAGACATATCTGGGTTGGTTTAACTTCTTCAGTTAAACCAAGCTTTCTGATAGTGGATGCATGTATTAGGTTGATGCTTGCCCCAAAATCACATAAAGCTGTCTTGGTGCAATTACCTTCTAATGTGCATGGTATCAAAAAACTCCCAGGTTCTTTAAGCTTTTCAGGAAAGCTTTTCAGAATGACTGCACTGCATTCTTCAGTGAGGAGAACTCTTTCAGTTTCTCTCCAATCCTTCTTATGACTCAAGATCTCTTTCATGAACTTGGCATAAGAAGGTATTTGCTCAAGTGCCTCTGCAAATGGAATCTTTATTTCAAGAGTTCTGAGATAATCCGCAAAGCAAGCGAATTGCTTATCCTGCTCCTCTTGGCGGAGTTTTTGAGGATAAGGTATCTTGGCTTTATATTCCTCAACCTTAGTTGCTGTAAGTTTATTTCCTATAGAAGTGGTTGAAGAAGCCTTTTTAGATGGGTTGTTATTAGCACTTGTGTGTGTCTGATCCCTCACTGGCAATTGAGTGCCAGAGTTAGAAGCTGGAGTGAAACTAGACGCCAGCTCCTTGTCTGCTCCTGGCGTATGAACGCCAGAACTGTGCCCATTTTGGGCGTTCAGCGCCAGATCTTGCCCATTTTGGGCGTTCAACGCCAGATCCTTGCCCATTTCTGGCGTTGAACGCCAGTCCTGCCTTGTTTCTGGCGTTGAACGCCAGTCCTGAGCATGGTCTGGGCGTTCAGCGCCAGCCTTCCACCAATTTTCTGGCGTTTTAGTTCCAGAATTACTTTTCCCTGGGCTCTTACTGTCCTCATGTGAATTTTGGGTGGTTTGCTCGAAGATGTCTAACTGAACCCACTCTGAAAACATTTCAGAGGGGCATTTTCGTAGCATCTCTCTGTATCTCTCCCAGGCATCATAAAGAGATTCCTTATCTCCTTGTTTAAAGCCTTGGATGTCCAGCCTTAGCTGTGTCATCCGTTTTGGGGGAAAGTATTGATTCATGAATTTTTCTGTCAGCTGTTTCCATGTCCTTATGCTGGCCTTAGGTTGGTTATTTAACCACCTCTTAGCTTGATCTTTCACAGCAAATGGAACCAGTAATAGTCTGTAGACATCCTGATTTATTTCCTTATCATGTACTGTGTCAGCAATTTGTAAAAACTGTGCCAGAAACTCTGTAGGTTCTTCTTGTGGAAGACCGGAATACTGGCAGTTTTGCTGCACCATGATAATGAGCTGAGGATTCAACTCAAAGCTACTGACTCCTTGATTTTATTTGTTTATATAAAGTTCACTGATACTAAGGTAAAGAGTCAATTGTATAAGATCACAGGGTTACAGAAGGATTCTGCACACAAAATAGAGAAAAAGAGCTCACTGGCAAGAAAACGCCAGTAAAAGTCTGTTTTGGGCGTTCAACGCCCAAAAGAAGCATCCACTGGGCGTTGAACGCCAGTAAGGATAGCCATCTGGGCGTTAACCGCCAGAAAGAAGCTCCTTCTGGGCGTTTAACGCCAGATTTACAGCGTCCTGGGCGTTCAGAAAAACGCCCAGTGACAAAGGAGTTCCTGGCGTTCAACGCCAGAAAGAAGCAATAGCTGGGCGTTGAACGCCCAGGAGAGGCAGCATTTGGGCGTTGAACGCCCAAAACATGCAGCGTTTGGACGTTCAAACGCCAGGATGGTGGGGAGGAGGTAAATTCGTTTTTTCTTCATATTTTCCATTTTAATCCTAATTTTCATGTTTCAATTCATGATTTCTTGCATAAACATGTTACAAACCCTGATTTCTAAAATCCCTAATTTCTAAAAACCCTTCTTTATAAATATTAAATGTATCTTAATCCATAAGCACAAATCCTTTTTTTTTCAATCCAACTCAACTCTTTTTCAAAATTTTCAAAACAAATCTATCTCTTTTCATTCAAAAATCTTTTCAACTAAGCAATATCTTTTTCAAATCTCCATACTATCTTTTTCAAAAATCCAAATCTATCTTTTTCAAATATCTTTCATATCTTTTCAATTTTAAATCATATCTTTTCTTATCATACTTTTTTCTAAAAATCATATCTTCTATCTTATCTTTCTCCCTATTTTCGAAAACCCCCCTCCCTTTTAAAAACCCATTCGGCCTCCCTCCCCTCCCATCCACCATTACACCTAGCTTTCCTTCTATCCCTCTCCTTTCTTTTCTTTTGCTTGAGGACAAGCAAACCTCTAAGTTTGGTGTGTTTATCCGTGATCACTAAACCATACACACTAAGATCATGGCTCCTAAAGGAAAACAACCCACTCCAAGAGGCAAGAAAGAGAGTGTTCCAAAACCACTTTGGAATCAAGGGAAGTTCTTAACTAAAGAACATTCAGACCATTATTACAAAATAATGGGTCTAAGATCAGTGATCCCGAAAGTTAGATTCGATCTGAAAGAAGACGAATATCCGGAGATCCAGGAGCAGATACGAATCAGGAACTGGGAGATCCTAGCCAATCCTGAAACAAAAGTGGGAAGGAATATGGTCCAGGAGTTCTATGCTAATATGTGGCATACAGACAGGCAAAGACTATCTGGATCTGCTATCTATGACTATCGGACCTTGGTCAGAGGAAAGATTGTTCATACCCACCCTGACAAGATCAGGGAGATCTTAAATCTACCTCAGCTAAAAGATGATCCAGACTCCTTCAATAGGAGAATGATGAGAACAGACAAGGGCCTGGATAAGATTCTAGAGGATATATGTATCCCTGGAGCCAGGTGGACCACCAGCACAAAAGGTGTCCCAAATCAACTCAAAAGAGAAGATCTCAAACCAGTCACCCGAGGATGGATGGACTTCATTGGGCATTCTCTGCTGCCCACTAGCAACCGTTCTGAAGTCACTATTAGAAGAGCAGTGATGATCCATTGCATCATGATGGGAAAAGAAGTGGAAGTTCATCAACTGATTTCAACTGAATTCTACAAAATTGCAAACAAAAATTCCAAAGATGCCAGATTGGCTTATCCAAGCTTGATTTCTATGCTCTGCAAGGACGCTGGAGTAAGGATGAGAATAACTGAGTATATCTCACTTGAGTGACCAATCACCAAAGCATCAATGGAAAAACAACAAGCACAGGATGACCCCATCAAGAAGA
>NC_029793.2:26072598-26088363 GCF_000816755.2 Arachis ipaensis
CCAAAAGGCAAGGGTAAATAAAAAGGATCCCAAGGCTTTGAGCATCAGTGGGTAGGAGGGCCTAAAGGAATAAAATCCTGGGCTAAGTATAGTATGTTTTAGTTAGTTTTTAGTTTATTTTCATTAGTTTATAGGCAAAATTCATATTTCTGGACTTTACTATGAGTTTGTGTGTTTTTCTATAATTTCAGGTATTTTCTGGTTGAAATTGAGGGAGCTGAGCAAAAATCTTATTCAGGCTGAAAAAGGACTGCTGATGCTGTTGGATTCTGACCTCCCTGCACTCAAAGTGAAATTTCTGGAGCTACAGAACTCCAAATGGTGCGCTTTCAATTGCGTTGGAAAGTAGACATCCAGGGATTTCCAGCAATATATAATAGTCCATACTTTGCTCAAGGATAGATGATATAAACTGGCGTTCAACGTTAGTTCCATGCTACAGTCTGGCGTCCAGCGCCAGAAACAAGTTACAAAGTGGAGTTCAACGCCAGAAAAGGATCCAAAGCTGGCGTTGAACGCCCAAAACATCCCTATGCACGTGATTTGCTTAAGTCTCAGCCCCAGCACACACCAAGTGGGCCCCAGAAGTGGATTTTTACACCATCTATCATAGTTTACTCATTTTCTGTAAACCTAGGTTACTAGTTTAGTATTTAAACAACTTTTAGAGATTTATTTTGTATCTCATGACATTTTTAGATCTGAACTTTGTACCTTTTGATGGCATGAGTCTCTAAACTCCATTGTTGGGGGTGAAGAGCTCTGCTGTGTCTCGATGAATTAATGCAAGTATTTCTGTTTTCCATTCAAACATGCGTGTTCCTATCTAAGATATCCATTCGCACTTCAATATGAATGTGATGAACGTGACAATCATCATCATTCCCCCACGAACGCGTGCCTGACAACCACTTATGTTCCACCCTAGAATGAATGAATATCTCTTAGATCTCTTAATCAGAATCTTCGTGATATAAGCTAGATTGATGGCAGCATTCAAGAGAATCCGGAAAGTCTAAACCTTGTCTGTGGTATTCTGAGTAGGATTCAGGGATTGAATGACTGTGACGAGCTTCAAACTCGCGAGTACTGGGCGTAGTGACAGACGCAAAAGGATAGTAAATCCTATTCCGGTACGACTGAGAACCTGCAGATGATTAGCCGTGCGGTGACAGCGCATCTGGACCCTTTTCACTGGAAGGATGGATGGTAGCCATTGACAACGGTGATCCACCAACACACACTTGCCATAGGAGGACGTGCGTGCGTGAATCAGAGAACAGAGGAAAGCAAAATTTCAGAAGACAAAGCATCTCCAAAACTCCAACATATTCTCCATCAGTGCATACAAGTATAAATTGTGTTCTGCCCTTTTATTCCTTGCAATCAAATTTGATAAGTGAATTATTTTATTGTCTTCCTGACTAAGAGTTACAAGATAACCATAGATTGCTTCAAGCCAACAATCTCCGTGGGATCGACCCTTACTCACGTAAGGTATTACTTGGACGACCCAGTGCACTTGCTGGTTAGTGGTACGAGTTGTAAAAAGTGTGATTTACAATTCGTGCACCACCTGTCATAGAAGAAATCATTCACAGTTGAAGAAGATAGTAAAACCAGAGTTATCCAGAAGAACAAAGTATCTCCAAGCCTTAACCATCTTCTTATCACTGGTTATAATCAAACATTGTAATTCCATTTTATTCTAATTTTATGCTTTTAAAACAACAAACAACTCTTCTATCCGCTTGACTAAGATCTATAAGATAACCATATCTTGCTTCAAACCACAATCCTCGTGAGATCGACTCTGACTCGCTCAGGTATTACTTGGACGACCCAGTGCACTTGCTGGTTCAGTTGTACGAAGTGTGGGAATTCGTGCGCACCATTGTCTACCACACATGGCTGTGAAATACAGTTCTCAAAGTATAGATTGATCAAATGCTGGTTTCTCCTACAATCCTTGCACATTGCAAGCAAATTTGCATCTGTGACTAAGCTTCTCAACCCGGATGAAAGGGGAACTCCAGGAGCTTTCCACCAATAGTTTCCAGCTTTCAATGTATCCCAACTCATTATAGTAGCCCCTTTCAAAGAACACATCAAGTGTGTCTCCTTCAACACCCATCAAGACTTATATATTGTCAGGTTCACATATCATGTCTCCATCAACACACTTTTTAAACAATCCACCATGGTGAAACACAAATGTCATTGGGGGATCTTCCATCTACAATAACAGAGATGAAAATACCATTAGCAAACACACTTGCACTAACTATTCTCAATCATAAGAAAATATACCCTAAACCCAAAATGAACATGCAACAAACGAAAAGAACCATCCTTAAAATGAAACACCCTTAACTAAATATCATCATAAAGACAGTAAAAGCAAAGTATTCTGACACACTCAAATGATATAAGAGTAGTCACACAAACTCATAGTCACCCCAAACCCTACCCTAAATTAGAGGAACAAACAGCATGCCATTAGGAAGAAATCACACCACAGAATAACTCAAAAATCATGAAAAAGGTTTCATCCTTACCTCAAATGGTCGTGATGGCTTCCTATACTATCAATGTTCCTCCAGGAGACGACCAAATCTGTATTCAATCACTACACCACATCCGGCAAATAGCAGCGGTTATGCAGTCGATTAGCAGCGGTTTTTAACTCGCCGGAAGATAGCGTGCGGCTAAACCTTTAGCAACGGTTAATTGTAACCGATGGTATAACCGTTGCTAAATAGTATTTTACAGCGGTATAGTTTTGCGGTGGTTCTATCCGCTACGAAATCGTAAATAGGACTGCTTAGAGATGGCAGCGGTTGTTAACCGCTGCAAAATTTCATCTGTTGAAAAGTTATGTCAAGATATAGCGGCGGATTTGTAACCGCTACCAAATGTAGAGTTACACTTTTTTTAAAAAAAAATCCGAATTTATAATAATATATGCCGATTCTTTTATTCCGTATATATTCTTCCACTAAGTTGCTTTAATTTATTAAAACAACCAACACCCAATCAAACTAAAACACACAAAATAGAACAAAAATATATATGCAAAAGTGAATCATTATAATAGTAATTTAAACTCAGTGCATCGATGTTTGTAAACTATAAATAAACAGTCACAAAAAAACTACAAATAAATATCTCAAAAGTCATTAGGACAGTGAACAGTTAAAAAGTATTCAGATTCCAAGATTGATCATTCAGATCATTAGTGCCAGCACATCATCTTGCATAGGATGAGGTCGGTGCACTTCCCAAAGAATCCAAATCTGCAGCTATTTTAGGTGGCAAATTACTTCCTTATTGCTGGATTATGTATCTTAACAAGTTTTCCATTGTCTGCATTTTTGCCTTCTCCTGTGCTGCCTCTGCCTCCATTTTCTGTCTCTTTTCCTTTTCCTCTGCTGCCGCTGCCTTGAGTTCTGCTGCCTCTGCCTTAAGTTTTACAATCTCCATCTGATACTCCTCAATCTGCACACCGAAGTCAGACTGCTGTGGAATGTTATAAAAACACTGAGTGGAACATGGACCGAAACCGAGTCCACGAACTCTTCCTGTGTGCTCCTTTCCAAGCACTTGTGCAAGGGAATCATTTTGTGAAAATTCCATGTTGGGGGCGTCTTGGCTCTCAATATATTCAATTGCTTCCTGCAGACATGTGAGATTTGGATTTACACTAATTTAAATTCAATGGTATTAATTACAAAAAGAAATTTGAAAAAGTAAAGAACATGATTTACCCCAACAACACGCGCATCTTCATTCATATACGAACCATTCTTTTTTTATGACTCATGGTCCATATCTCTCCTCTACTAATAGGCCTTTCCTGTCGTTGCTCCTATAACATTCATCAAGACACAATCATATAACAGACAACACTATATTACCAAAAACAAGTCAAAATTCTAGAACTGAATTTAAATTAATTACTTCTTCGTGTCTCTTTCTTGCCATTATTTTAGAACCTCCGTTATGTGTGTACAATTGCTTTGAACGATTAATGGTATTTTTTCTACACTTCTCCTACGAACAAAAAGACAAACATAAATGTTATCGGGATAAATTACTACAATGTTAATGGTCTATAAGTCAGCCATGTACAGGAAACACAAAAAAGGATAAGGTGAAGATATTTTGGGTAGTAATTTTTCCACTATCACAATAAATTTAGCATATTTAGTAGTAATTCATGACGGTTTAAAATCGAATACAATGAAATACCAACTCAATATTTGTTACCTGTGTGTCCTCCTTAAACCGATATTCAATAAAACATTTCCAGTGATTTGCATCTATTCATGATGGCTTACGCTTGAGGTTTTTCTCAAAAGTCAGTTCTTTGTCATAAACCTTATGGAACAAATGATTTTTTGCGTTCCTTCAGGATCTTCCTATTCTTTGTACAATTCCCCGCTTTATTCTCCCTCTTCCATCGTCCTCATAGTGAAAGACTCGCTACAAATAGTTCAGATCATAAGATAACACAATAAAGATGATAAAAAATCTTCTATCAGTACTTTCACACTGTCATTGTAACCACTTAACTTTAACTCCGCATCCATTCTACATCACAGAACTTTATACACGAGTGATCAAATCAACACAAGCAAATATGATTAAGAACTTTCCACCATGAAAACTTTATCCTAAAGGCTAAGTTCAAAATGCAAGTTTCACAACCAATAATATAACCATATAAAGAGCAAGAATCACATCCAATATAAGCATGCCTAATCACATAAGGCCACATAACTTGGTCCACATAAAGATTAACAAGAGCTTATCATACAGACAAAAAAATCATAGTAGGTGGACCTTGATCATGAACTTCAAGAATAAAGAGACCCTTGACAAAGATGGCTCAATATTGAGTATTTGTTTTTCAGTAATCAAAGTTAGATGGGAACAAGCGCATGAAAGACACTCTTACCGTCTATATTCCCTCCTAACATACACCTTATCAGTAACAGGATCAAATCAAATCTTGATGGACCGCTCACCTGATCATACATGCCACAGAAGGTTCCCAATAATGATAATGGAAAAATCACCTTCTAGATATGAGAAGAATCCCCCTTGCTGAACTAGCTTAGTAGTGATCAAGTATATATCACTTCATTAAATAATGATTTTAGTTACTAATATAATCTGTTAAAACTTTTTGGTAAAGGAACCCATCAAATTCTATTAAAGGAATCAGGCTGAATCTCTTCTACAATAGCTTTCTACAGGCAGGTACAACAACAACAAAGTTTAAAGGTGAAGGGGATTTTGGTCGGTAGGGTTGAGGAGGAGCAGACTAAAAATTAACAGAAAGAAAACATATAATAATTAACCACCTGAAACAGACTTACATATTATCAAAAGACACATCATTAGACATGAACAATTCTCAGCAACAAAATTCAAAGCAGTGAACAAAAAGAAACCCAACATACACTATCCTTCTCTAATTTATCAGACTAAAACAGAAAAATAGAAAACCAAAGAAATCCACTTACTGGCGGAGAATAGTAGCACAGAAAAATAGCATAACCAGAGCTAGTCAATAATTAAATAATCTCTCAATACAAAATTAAAACTACAAAACATTCAAATTTTCAAAGTTAAGAGGGTAACGGATTCAACTTGTGCAAATGAGTTTCATATTTATTTTCTTCTGACATTTTCATTTAACCAAAAGTTATAAATAATAGCTAGTCACTCTCTAATTGTTTACTATAGGAGCAGCTTTAACATTCTCATGAGGTTTATAAGTTTTATTATTATTATTGTTATTATTATTACTATAATTATTAGTTACATTGCTATACACGAAGGACCGGATTAATTGGGGACTAAGCTATATAATAACGTAGTGCAATTTACACTAAACAAAAAAGTCCTTATATATTTATCGATATTCTCTAAAAAATTGTATGGTCGATATCATGTGTGTGCGTCTTAATCTTTCCCTTGTACTGTTCATTTAATAGATAAAAAAAAGCTTTTTACACCAAGCATTGGTAACGCCTTACTTTATCAACAAACTTAAAAATTACCTGAACCTGGTCAAATGCATGCTCCTTGAAAGCCTTGTTCATTGTATTCCAACTAATTTCACAAATTGGTAACTGTTGAAAATTAGCCCCCAATGTCCCCAAGAACCCACTCAATAAGCCCGCTGCCTGACCAACTTGTTGTAACTCTCTGTTATGTCAGAGTACGATCTTCTTTCTAGAAGGAAGTGTTAATGCCTCCTTAACAGTCAGCTCCATACAAGAAGTCACACCATTTTCTAACAGAGGAAAAAAGCTTTAAACGTTAGTTTACTAAGAGAATTAGAATGCAAGGAGAAGAGTAATTACACTTTCTAAGAAACAAGCAAAAAAATACCTATGACATCAACAACCCAAAAATCGGTGTCCTTTTTTTGCTGTTGGCATTGCCTTGACATTCAACTTCATCCGCGGCAAACAAGTTGTCGACATGGTCATCGAACGACTCGACCTCATTGATGAACGAAAGATCGATGGTTTAGAATTCACAATAAATTCTCGTTGCAAGTATAGTTTCTAAACCAAGCAATAATCCTTTCATACAAAAACTTGTTTGTCACTTAAGCAAACCCAATAAAATTAATAACTGAAGTATTGAAACCTCGGGTCGTCTCTCAGGGAATTGCAGGGAAGTATGATTTATTATTGGTTATGGAAAAAGGTATATTTTTGGGTTTTTGAAATAGGGAACAGGAAAATAAACTGGCAACAATTAAAGTAAATTATCATGAAAACCATTGCAAGGTATAAGAACTGGAAATCCCATCCTAGTTATCCTTATCAGGTGTGATGAGAATTGTTTATTGCTCCCACTTAGTTAACCCTTACTAAATAAAGGAGTGGACTGTGGACTAATCAATTTGATTCCTCAAGTCCTAGTCAACTCCTATAGAAAGACTAGCTTTAGAGGGATCCAAATCAATCAGCAAATTCCAATTTTCAATCAATAGCTGAGTTTGATAACTCAAGTGTCACCAATTACTCAATCAAAGCAAAGAGAGAGAAAATCTACTCGAATAAAAATGCCTTGAAAATAAAAAAAGGGAACATGGTAATTAAAATTCAATTGGAAACAATTAAACAGATAATAGATTTAAATGGAAAAGTACTCTTTGCATTAATAATTTAAATGAACATTGAACCAGGAATTGAGAAGAAGAAGAAATCCTAATCCTAAAAGAAATCCTAAATTCTAAAACCTAAGAGAGAGGAGAGAGCCTCTCTCTCTAGAGAACCACATCTAAAACCTAAAATTATGAGTATGAATGTTGTATCCATGAATGGATTGATTCTCCCACTTTATAGCCTCTAATCTATATTTTTTGGGCTGAAAACTGGGTCAAAAACAGCCTAGAAATCGTCCCCAGCGATTTCTGATACGTCCAGCACGCGGCAAAGTCACGCGTACGCGTGGATTGAATTTTTTCCAGGTCACGCGTGCGCGTGATCTACGCGTGCGCGTCACCTATCTTCGGGTCAGCTATGGTAAATTATATATTGTTGCAAAGTCCCGGATGTTAGCTTTCCAACGCAGCTGGAACCGCCTCATTTGGACCTCTGTAGCTCAAGTTATGACCGTTTGAGTGCGAAGAGGTTAGGGCTGACAGCTTTGCAGTTCCTTCAATTTCTTTTATTCCTTCCACTTTTGCATGCTTCCTTTCCATCCTCTAAGCCATTCCTGCCCTGTAATCTCTGAAAACACTTAACACACATATCATGGCATTGAATGGTAATAAGAGAGGATTAAACATAGCAAATTTAAGACCAAAGAAACATATTTCCAATCATAGCACAAAATCAGGAAGGAAAATGTAAAACATGCGAATTCTATGAATAAGTGTGAGTTTAGTGGATAAAATCCACTCAATTAAGTACAAGATGTACCACGAAATAGTGGTGCATCAAATCTCCCCACACTTAAACATTAGCATGTCCTCATGCTAAGCTCAAGAGAAACTATAAGAGTGAAGAGGAATGGTAGAATGTATGAAATGCAACCTATCTGTATGAATGCAGCTATATGCAAAATGCTTTTACCTACTTGGTTAAAAGTAAAAAAATCTTTTAAGAACAAATATAAACTGGATTTCACTAATTCAAATCACAAAATAAAGTACAAGTAAACTTGCAGAAGAAAATAGCTTATGAAAGCCGGGAACAAAAAATCGAGCATCGAACTCTCACCGGAAGTGTATACACTCTAATCACTCAAGTGTTTAAGGTTCGATCTCTTAATTCTCTACTAATCTTGCTTTCTAAGGCTTGCTCTTCTTCTACCAATCAACAAAGAATTAATGTACAGATACACATATCAAGAGGTCTTTTAAGGGTTGTAATGGGGTTAGGTTCAAGGTAGGATTGTATTTGGTCAAGTGGACTAAAATCTGAATCCTTAATTAACGTAAACTTTCCACCTAACTTAGACAATCCATGTAATCATAATACAACATCTAACTATCCATTAACCATGTTTTCCACATATTCATGCATCCCAACTTTAGTACAACTCATATGCATTGCTACCAACATTTACTTTGGGGCATTTTGTCCCCTTTTTGTTATTTGCTCTTTTTCTTTTCTTTTCTTTTCTTTTCTCTTTTTTTTTTTTTTTGCTTTTCTCAAGGCATATGATTAAGGTATTGAATGCATGAACATATTCTCAATATTCTTTCACATTTTCAGAAAATTCTAACATACTCAATTCTCAAACCAAATGTTTCCAAACCCAATTTTCCCACACTTAAATCATAAGCACTCTCACTAGTCTAAGCTAACCAAGGATTCAAATTAAGGACATTATTGTTTTCCGCTTAGAGTTAATGATGTGCTAAAGTAAAGAATAAAAGGGGTAAAATAGGCTCAAATTAGTTTGCAAAGGATAATGAAAGGTTAAGGCCATATGGGTATGTAAGCTTAGTGAAACAAGGCCTCAATCACATAAGTGCATGCATATATTAAACAATGGAAATATAGAATCAAGCAAGACAAAGATCACAATTTTAGAGAGAACAACACACACCAAAAGAATAAAATAATGGTTGATAAGATGCAACCAATCAAGTAGGCTCAAAATCTCACTAGGTTGTGTGTTCGAGCTCTAAAACTATGTTCCAAGATAAAATTTCTTCAAACAAGTTTTTCAAAAAGTTTAATTCAAATTAGTGAAATGCTAGAAAAAGTTTCTTGAAAAAGAAAATATTACTTCAACCAAGTGGTAAAATATGCACAAAATCAAACAAACATGCAAATGCAACAACTAATTTAACAAAAAAATTAAACATTGGTGTTGAGTCAGGAAGTACTAACCCGCGGAAGTCGGTATCGACCTTCCCACACTTAAAAATTGCACCGTCCTCGGTGCATGCATAGATGTACAAGTGGACGGGTGGCTCCAACTGATGCTTTTCTCCAAAGATTGTGCAGATGGATTTGTTTGTCTCCCAATTTAGAAGCTTTCCCTTTCCCTTTTTTGGTGGCCATCCTGAAAGAAAAAGGGAAGAAAAGTAACCCAAAAACAAAGATAGAAAACCAAGAAAATATGGGTGGGTTAATGCCAAATAATAAGGGTCTCAATTACATGGTAGCTACAACATGCAAGTGAGAAAAAAGTAGAAGCACATGGCATATCAATAGTACAAAAATTTGCAACAATGGGAAGAGAGTGTGGGTAATGCAAGAAAATATAAATTCATGTCAATGTAAAAGGGATACAGGCAACATAAAAGATTAGCAGTGACAGATAAATAATATCATCCAACAGTGTAAAACAAGTCACTAAGCACCAGAAAAGATACAACAGTTGAAAAAGAAAATTTAACATCAATGAAAAAATAATAAATTTAGAAAAGAAAATAAAAATATGCACAAAATTAAAATGCAATGAATGAAAGTATGCAATTAAATTAAGTAAAATAGAATGAAAGTGAAGAAGGATGAGAAGTTAAAGAGATGAAGAAGAAGAAAGTAAGAAAGGAAGAAGAAAGAATAAGAAAAGATAGAAGAAAGAAGAAAGAATGATAATAGAAAGATAAGTAGGATTGGAGAAGAAAAGATAGGAATTCTGGCGCTGATCTGGATAAACTGTGCGTCGCATGCGACGCGGACGCGTGGAGCACACGTTCGCGTGGTTTGTGATATTTTCAAGTGACGTGTACGCGTGACCTGAATTGTGCTATTGGTGCGAGAGCAGCCTCGCGCACGCACAACTCTCTGTTTCATACACACATTGCCAAAATTCAGGGTGACGCGTGCGCGTGGGTGACGCGCACGCGTGAATGGCCTATTTTTGAAAAATGACGCATACGCGTGGGGGACGCGTACGCGTGATAGGGTTTGTACTTCCAGCACCATTCCAGCCTCACTCCATCATAACTCTCTGCCATACACCCCTTTACATCGATTTCGCAGGGTCACGCGTGCACGTGGGTGACGCGTACGCGTGGGAGGCTAATTTTTTAAAGTGACGCGAACGCGTCAGGGACGCGTTCGTGTGGGCGTGTTTATACCTAAAGGCACACCTCCAGCCATGCTCCCGCGTGACTCTCTGCTTCTTTTCTTCTTTGTTTCGAAAGCACATATGACGCGTACGCGTCAGCGATGCTTGCGCGTCGTGTGCAAAATTTATTTATTTATTTATTTATTTATTTATTTTTTAATTTATGCATAATGCAGTATGCAGCTAATTTATGCAGAGATTATAAATGGATACTGAGAAAAACAAAATAAAGTTAAGAAGAAAACAAAAAAAAATAAAACTAAGACTGAAAAAGAACAATCATACCATGGTGGGTTGTCTGCCACCTAGCACTTTTAGTTATTGTCCTTAAGTTGGACATTCGGTGAGCTCCTTGTCATGGTGGCTTATGCTTGAACTCATCCAGGAATCTCCACCAATGTTTGTAATTCCAATGGCCTCCGGGATCCCAAACTAGGCGCAAAGAGCCTTCAAGCAAGATTAAGCAAGTGACAAGGCCCCAAGAGTGTTGATTGCTAGACTGAATTCTGGGGTCCCAAACCCTACTTTTGCACCCGTCTTCTTGTTGACCATCTTTGTTCTAACCGGGTGGTAAGCAATCCAAATTTTCACTGAGGCATCCAAACAGCTTCCTAGACCCATACAATTCAGTATTCTTCCAACCATGATAACTCAGCCGTAAGCTTCCTACCACAATGAACCTAGGATTATGTTGCCAATCACTAACCATCTCCCTTTTACTCTTATAGCCACAAAGAGCTCTAAGTTGCCCATCCGTCTCAAGCAAAGCATATTCAAGTGGGCTAATTAAGCTTAGAGATGAGAGATTTACCCACTTGAATGAAAGGATGGATGGTGATGGCTTTGGGGGAGAGGTCTCCAACAACTTTGGCAAGGTGAATTCCAGCTCCATTCCCTTGGGCTCTTCTTTGACAACTTCTACCTCTTTGCAAGCTTCTTCAATATCAACCTCTTCCTCTTGGTTGCTTTCTTCCAATTCGATCTCCTCTTCATTGTTCACCAAGGGCATGGGAGGTTGTGCTCCTTCTTCTTTAATCTCCATGTCAAGTCCAATGGGAGAGGATTCAAATGTAGATAAGAATTCATTAATGATTGAATCCATCTCTTGATCATCCCCTTCAAAGTCTTCAACCATGATATGCCTTGGAGGTTGTACACCCTCCTCAACATCAAATTCAAACATCTTGGAAGGAGGTTCTATGACTGGACTTTCCCATGGAGGTTCTACATCTCCCAAGTCTTCAACCACTTCTTCCTCTTCAATAATTACTACTTTGTCCAGTTGTTTTAGTATAAAATCGTACTCATCCTTGATGATTTCCTTTCCATGACAACTTCTTTCAACTATTCCTTCATCTTCAAGTACAAAATCCAGCTCCTCCTTATTGACTTTCACCTCTTGACAACTTCCTTCAAGGGTCTCTCCTACCTCTAAATTTAGGGCCTCCTCTAGCTACTTATGAAGTATGAATTTGCGAAGACGATCCTTCTCTCTTGTTCCATGTTAATAGCATGACTGTGATCATCTTGCTCTTGGATTGATGGATGTGGGTGCTCTTCCATGGAGGGTGGTGATGGGATGGGAAGATCATCATGTGGTTGAAAAGGAAGCGCACTAGAGTTTGAGGGTTGAATATTGGAGGTAGAGGGTTGGTTCATGTGGGATATAAGATTTTGGAGTGTAGAGGTGAGACCAATGATGTTAGAGATGAGTGTGTTATTATCCAATGGAGGTTGAGGTGGATAGGAGGGTTCATTTGTTGGGAGAAAGGGCTCATAATACGGAGGTGGTTCTTCTTGATAAGGATATGGAGATAGTGAATATTGAGGTGGTGGTTCCGGGTGTGGTTCATATGGTGGTTGGTGTGGTGGATAAGGATTAGGGTCATATGGAGGTGAATGGTGGAAAGGGGCTTGTGAGTATGGTGGTTCAGAGTTATGTTGAGGAGGGGGTTCATAAGCATATGGTGGGGCTTGTTGGTAACCACAAGGGGGTCCACCATATTCATCATCTTGGTATGCACCCTGGAATGGATCTTGACCATAGTAATTTGGTGGAGGTTGGTTATAGTGCATTGGAGGGGGTCGTTGCCAAGAGGGTTGATCAAATCCTTGTGGCTCCTCCCATCTTTGATTCTTCCAACCTTGATGCCTTTTTTCATTATAGTTTCCATTCCTTACAACAACATTGGAACCAAACTTAAAGCCAGAAGGGTGAGAATTTATAGTAGCAATAAAAATAAAAACTAATAGAAATTAATGAAAATAAACTCCTAAAACTAGAAACACTAACAAAGAAACGAAAAAGCAAATATTTACAATAACCAATAATAAGGCACACGTTTGCAATTCCCCGGCAACGGCGCCATTTTGATGAACAGAAGATCGATGGTTTAGAATTCACAATAAATTCTCGTTGCAAGTATAGTTTCTAAACCAAGCAATAATCCTTTCATACAAAAACTTGTTTGTCACTTAAGCAAACCCAATAAAATTGATAACCGAAGTATTGAAACCTCGGGTCGTCTCTCAAGGAATTGCAGGGAAGTATGATTTATTATTGGTTATGGAAAAAGGTATATTTTTGGGTTTTTGAAATAGGGAACGGGAAAATAAACGGGCAACAATTAAAGTAAATTATCATGAAAACCATTGCAAGGTATAAGAACTGGAAATCTCATCCTAGTTATCCTTATCAGGTGTGATGAGAATTGTTTATTGCTCCCACTTAATTAACCCTTACTAAATAAAGGAAAGTCAAGTGGACTAATCAATTTGATTTCTCAAGTCCTAGTCAACTCCTATGGAAAGACTAGCTTTAGAGGGATCCAAATCAATCAGCAAATTTTAATTTTCAATCAACAGCTGAGTTTGATAACTCAAGTGTCACCAATTACTCAACCAAAGCAAAGGGAGAGAAAATCTACTCGAATAAAAATGCCTTGAAAATAAAAAAAAGGGAACATGGTAATTAAAATTCAATTGGAAACAATTAAACAAATAATAGATTTAAATGGAAAAGAACTTTTTGCATTAATAATTTAAATGAACATTGAACTTGGAATTGAGAAGAAGAAGAAATCCTAATCCTAAAAGAAATCCTAAATCCTAAAACCTAAGAGAGAGGAGAGAGCTTCTCTCTCTAGAGAACTACATCTAAAACCTAAAATTATGAGTATGAATGTTGCATCCATGAATGGATCGATTCTCCCACTTTATAGCCTCTAATCTGTGTTTTCTGGGCCGAAAATTAGGTCAAAAATAGCCCTCAGTGATTTCTGATACGTCCAGCACATGGCAAAGTCACGCGTACGCGTCGTCCACGTGTACGCGTGGATTGAATTTTTTCCAGGTCATGTGTGCGCGTGATTCATGCGTGCGCATCACCTATCTTCGGGTCAGCTATAGCAAATTATATATCGTTGCGAAGCTCCGAATGTTAGCTTTCCAACGCAACTAGAACCACCTCATTCGGACCTCTATAGCTCAAGTTATGACCGTTTGAGTGAAAAGAGGTCAGGACTGACAGCTTTGCAGTTCCTTCAATTTTTTTATTCCTTCCACTTTTGCATGCTTCCTTTCCATCCTCTAAGCCATTCCTGCCCTGTAATCTCTGCAAAAACTTAACACACATAACACGGTATCGAATGGTAATAAGAGAGGATTAAACATAGCAAATTTAAGACCAAAGAAACATGTTTCCAATCATAGCACAAAATCAAGAAGAAAAATGTAAAACATGCAAATTCTATGAATAAGTGTGAGTTTAGTGGATAAAATCCACTCAATTAAGTACAAGATGTACCACGAAATAGTGGTGCATCACTCATCCACCTTCGAGTCATAGTCATCATCTTCTGAATGGTCATCTACAACTTCATGTAAATCTGGATGCTCTGTGCGTGTTGCAGGATGATGGGAAGCAGAAGCTGGTGAATTAAAAATTTATTAAAAT
The DNA here is from genome assembly GCF_000816755.2 of Arachis ipaensis. Lineage (NCBI taxonomy): Eukaryota > Viridiplantae > Streptophyta > Magnoliopsida > Fabales > Fabaceae > Arachis > Arachis ipaensis. The sequence goes on from NC_029793.2 coordinate 26,087,117, forward strand.
GGTTACGTTGCAAGTATAGTTCTTAACTCACCGAAAATTTGCCTATCAATTTAGAAATATGTCACAGAGAGTTTAAATTAAAATTACTGGGAGTTTTAAGTCCCAGGTCGTCTCTCAACGAGTTGCAGAAAAGTGTGCTGTTTTATTAATCAGATGTTCCAAGAAGTTGAGCTAAGTAAATTGGAATTTAAATTGAGAAATTTTAAATAATATAAATAAAATCCTTGACTGGGAATTGATTTGTTAGAAGCTCTATCATTGATTGAGTGATTTTTAAGATTGATTTATAATTAACGGTTACTCTGTTTGGTTATCCTTTACTAGGTAAGGGAAAGTCAAACAAGTTGGAATGCCAGATCTGTTCACAAGTTGCAACCCACTTAGTTCAAAGGGATTGGCGTTGGTGACAGGATAGCAGTCTAACATTTAACCCAACTACAAATTTTTCCTTCAATCCTTCCAACTCAAGAGTTCCTTTTAATCAACTCCCCATCAAGTAAGGAAACTACTCACGCATTGTAAATAAAGAATCCATAGCACATAAAAGGGAATCAAAAGAAGACATGATTATTGGAATTGAAATTGAATTAAAAAGAAATAACCCTTGCATTAATTAATCATAAAAGCATTCAAATACAAAATTGAACAAAGCAAGGAACATGGAAGAATGAAACCAAGTTAAGAAAACGAACTAGAATGACGAAGTCTTGATGAGGGAAATAACTCTTCTCAATGTTCCAATGCTCAGATCAATTCAAATTTAGAATCCTAAAAACTTCGAGAGAAAAACCTAAGAGAGTAAAACTAGATCTAAAAACTACTGAATGAATGTGTGTGTTGTTTCTGCATATTCTCTAACTCTAGTCTGCTGTTCCGGGACGAAACCTGGGCCGAAATAAGGTCCAAAATCGCCCCCAGTGAATTCTGCAGATTATGCAGATCGCACATGTCACGCGATCACGTCGTCCATGCGGACGCGTCGCTTGCGCTTTTTCCTCTCCACGCTTTCGCGTCGTCCACGCTACCGCGTCGCTTGCGCTTTCCAATCTGCGTGGCCGCGCAAGCCATGCGGCCGCGTCACTGCGATTTGCGCTCCTTCGCGCGGTCGCGTGAGCCATGCGACCGCGTCACTTCTCGCTGGTTATCTCCTCAAATTCTTGTGTTCCTTCCATTTTTGCTAGCTTCCTCTCCAATCTCCATCTCATTCATGCCCTATAAAGCCTGAAACACTTGACACACAGATCACG
>NC_029793.2:26088929-26101006 GCF_000816755.2 Arachis ipaensis
AACTATATGATTATTGTCCACTTGATCAAAAGTAAATAAGCCTTTCAAAATAGTTACAAATCAAATTCCACTAATTCTATCATTATACAATAAAACTGATAAAAGTGCAAGAAGATAGCTTATGAAAGCAGGAAACATGAAAATTCAAGCATTGAACCCTCACTGGTAATGTATGTACGCTCTAATCTCTAGTGTATAGGGTAATCACTCTATTCTTCTCTAGTCATGTTTTCTAACTTTTGTTTTTCTCCTAACCAATCAACAACAGTTAATATACCAATGCAAACATCATGAGGTCTTTTCAGGGTTGTAATGGGGCCAAGGTGCAGGTAAGGGTGTACATATGGCTAAGTGAGCTTTATAAATTGAATCTTTAATTAACCTAAGCTCTCACCTAATATACATATATTCTATATACTTTTAAATTCATGCCTAGCTACCCATAATTCCCTTTTTCAACCCATACTCATGTTTCAACTTTGTATAGCTCCCCATGTCACTTGACGGAGCCAGCCGTGTTTCATTGCGCGGTGGTCGAAATGGTATAGCGTTAACATGAGATATTCGAGCACCGTTGCCGGAATGCGGAGGTAGAGGCTCTTTAGCACGCCGCTGTGCACTTGAAGTATTTACTCCCGTATCCTTCGTTCCATCTGTGTACTAAAAACAAAGTAGTTAGTACATCAACCAATTTTTTCCAGTATTCCCACAAATTATATTGAATAAAGTCTATCCTAAAAGGCAAATCAACATTTGAGATAAGTGTTGCATTACTTAACTCACCAGAAGTGTGGGTTTGACTATCAGGGGCAGCAATAGTTCTGGCTGCAGTACTAATGGTGTAGCGAAGTTTTCTAGGCATTTGATTAATCCTTTACACAACATACGGTCATTACACAACATAAGGTCATTACACTCAGGAATACTACTTAAAAATAAGATAGAAAAAAATGTCACATAACTCTTATGTGAATCATCTATACTCCTATAAATGTAACGAACAAATAAGTTTTATTTTTTTCTATTATAAGTATTTTTTTATTATTATATAATGCATACAAACTACAAAGTCACATATTTTTATTTAGAATAGAAGTTGAAAATTAAAGTTAGATGATATTAGTACTTTTTTGCTTAACAAAATTAAAATAAAGTAAAAAAAAATAAAGATGAAAACTAAAAAACTAGATAGCTCTAGAAGAGAAAAATGTTAAATTTTTTGTTATTATATATGGGAACAATGATTTATTTTTTATTATATTTATTTTTGTACCAAATAACAAGAAGGTTAAATATTATGTCTAGTTTTTATTACTTATTTTACTTATAAACAGTTGTTTAAATTAGACTTTATAGTTAATGAGTCATGTTTTCGTCCAACAAAAAAATTGTTATGAAGTCATTTTCAATTTGAGGTAATGACCAAATCAGTACTCGAAAGATTCAAACGCTGACATTTTGGTACCTCACTATTGTTATTGACAAAATGATCCTTAAAAGATTTTAAAATTTGACAAGCGTACCCACAAGTTCGCCGGAGCACATCTCCGGCAGGTACAGTGCTGACATGGCCACTACATTTTGATGACATGGCAACCCCCCCCTCCACCCTACTTCTTCCTTTCTTCCTTTCCAACGCACTTCTCCTTCTCCTTCCCCCTCCCCTTCCTGAATGCACTCTCCCTTTCCCCCCTCCTCAATCCAAAATCTCCCTTTTTGAACCCTAATCCCCCTTCCCTTGCCCCTTTGAATTCTAATCCCCTTCTCAACACAGTGTCTCACACACTCTTAACTCACTCTCCCCCAAAACAGCAGTGGAGTTCAACATTCTCAATCTTACAGAGCTAGTGTCATGGACACCGCACTGTTGCCATCTCATCATCGGATCTTCTGCATCCGCCAGTGTCATCTATCTCCTTCATGACATTGCGTTGTCTGTGCGTCTTCACCACTGTCGTCTTCACTGCTTGTATCTGCTTGTTGCTAGCCCCCGGTAGCTGCCATGCCTCCTCGGTCTGGGTTCCATCTTGGCTCCATCGTGTCGTGTCCCTCTGTGTCTGGTGTTCTTCTTCTATTCTTGCTTTGGTGGTGTTGTATTAAGTTTTATTTTATTTTATTTTATTTTGATTATTGTATATGAATTTGTTTATTTTCTCTGAATTTTATTGTTATTAATTTTTTTGAATGATAATTTAACCTAAAAATTTGGAACAATTCATGATTTGGGGCAACTCTGTTGATGTTGAGGTTGTTGTTGCTGTGAATGGTGGTGTTGAGGGAGGGAGAGGGGAGTGTGAGTTGGGGAAGGGGGAGTGGTAGAGATTATTGTTGCTATTGATATTAAGGACTACGAGTGGTGGAGTTGAGGGAGGGAGGGGTAGTGTGCGTTGGAGAGGGAGAGTGGTGGAGGTTGTTGTTGTTGTTGATGTTAAAGTTATTGTTGCTGTGAATGGTGGTGTTGAGGGAGAAAGGGAAAGTGTACGTTGGGGAGGGGGTTGTGATACAGCGGAGACTACGATGAGGGAGAAGTGTGCGTTGGGGATGGGGGCTGCGACAGGAGGGAGAGGGAAAGGGAGGGAGTGTGCGTTGAGGAGGGAACTTTGGGGGTGGTTTGCCAAGTCACCGAAACACAGTGGCCACATCAGCATTGTGCTTGCCGGAAATTTACTCCGGTAAGCTCAGGAGCATGCTTGTCAAATTTTAAAATCTTTTAAGAATCATTTTGTCAATAACAATAGTGAGATACCAAAATATCAGCGTTTGAATCTTTCGGATACTGATTTGGTCATTACCTCTTTCAATTTTTTTAACAGGAGTACATCCATTATATCATGATTTTAATAAGGTTTAATTATTCTGTTGGTCCCTATAGTTTCGTGAAATTTTCAATTAGGTCCCTATACTTTTTTTCTTTTTAATTGGGTCCCTGCACTAAATTTTTTTTTCAATTAAGTCCCTCTTAGTAGTAATTGGCTTAATTTTATAGGGATCCAACTAAAAAAAAAGAATTGGTATAGGGACCTAAATAAAAGAAAAAAAATGTGTAGGGACCCAATTAAAAAAAAATTTTGGTGCAAGGACTCAATTAAAAGGAAATAAAGTATAAAGACTTAATTGAAAATTTCGCAAAACTGTAGGGACCAACAGAGTAATTAAACCATTTAATAATTAATGTAAAATTTAAAAAATTAAATAAATTTATATTTATTTTGATTACATTCAAGAGTGAATTATATGTATTCCTATGGTCAAGAAATAGACTTAATTTCTCCTATAATAAATAGTTTTTTAATCTTCTAATTTATAAAAAAGTCTCATTTTTTATTTATCCATCGTAAAAGTAAAAAATTAAAAACTAATGTTAATACTTTTTTATTAACATAACTAAAATAAAACATAAAAATAAATCTTGAATAAAAATAAAAATACATAAATTTTGAATCCCAAATTATAAAAAGGTTATAAGATAAAAAAAATTACGTAAATATAATTTTTCTAAGGTACTCCATGAATGAACTTAGATGAATGACTATTATATGTAAAATGAATCCTAATATATTGTAACAAAAATTATTTTGTGTAAATTTTAGAGTCATATTATAACTGTAATTATGTGGCATCTTTTTTTTTATATTAGTTTTATATTCTACGTTTTACTATACATTTTATTATAAATTTTAATGTTTTTAGTTGCGCACGTATTTTACCATACATCTTACGTTTTACTACATTTCTTGTTTATAGTTATTTTTTAGCAACAAAAACCAAAAATTTAATGCGTATGCTGTTTTAAACTCAAACTATTTTTTAGATGCATATGAAACACAGTTAATTTTAATTTAATTGACACATTTGAAACACAATTAGCTCCTTGTATTGAATATAATTTAATATTATAACCATACATTTTAACTCCAAGTAGAACTGTATTTGTTATATCATGCGGATAAAATACCCTAAGATACTTAACATTATTTTAGTGTTGAACAAGTTGTATCATATTAATTATTAAACCATATCTTTGGTGTATGATAGATATGGACAAAACCTGGATTCTTAAGCTACGAGATAGCATAGAATATAGACTTTGCATTTACAAATGCATCGTCAGATGACATGATAAAGTGTCCATGTCCTCAATGTGGATTTTAATTTATGCAAACAAGAGAGGATGCGTACGACCACCTGTTGATAAAGTCCTTTCCCCTTGGATATACTTTGTGGTTGTGTCATGCTGAGAAACCAGCTGAAGATAGCTCTATTTGCACACCGATAGTTAAAAAACTTACAACCGAGGTGAATCCATATTTTCAAATGGTGCACGAGACATTTAACTTCACAATGCCTCATGGAAGTGAGGAGACTGCAACAGGTGAACCTGTAGAAGACGATGATCTGGAGTTGCCGTACTTGTACGATGGTCCAAGTCACGAGGCACATGATTTTACCGATCTTCTTACGGATGGAGCGGAGGAATTATATCCAGGCTGCTCGAAATACTCAAAGTTGTCTTTCCTAGTGAAACTTTATCATATTAAGTATATGTGCGGTGTGAGTGATAAGGCTATGTCGATGATTCTGGACTTATTGCGGGATGCATTTGAGCAAGCCAAACTCCCGTCCACATTGTATGAAGCCAAAAAAACTATCCGAAAGTTAGGGATTGAATACAAAAAGATAGATGCATACCCGAATGATTGCATGTTATATCGGGGTGATGATGGGGATGCGACCAAATGCAAGTAGTGTGGGACTTCACGATGGAAGCAAAAGAAGCGAAAGGGTTCCGTTACAAAACTCAAAATACCTGTCAGGAAAAATGGAAAGCCTCTCCCAGCAAAGACTCTCTGTTACTTTCCTCTTATACCACAACTGCAACGGTTATTCATGTGTAGCAAAACTTCAACTGACATGTTATGGCATAAAGAGGCTGATAATAATGATGGGTACTTGGGGCATCCAAGGGACGTTGAAGCATGGAAAGAATTTGATGCAAAGTATCCATTTTTTTCTAACGATCTGCGCAGTGTTCGTTTAGCTTTAGCTAGTGACGGATTTAATCCTTTCGAAAATATGAGTACGAAGTATTCTATTTGGCCTGTGATTCTTATTCCGTACAATCTTCTTCCATGGCTTTGCATGAAATAGGCATCTTTTATACTATCTATGATTATTCCCAGTTTTAAAATGTTGGGTAATGGCATAGATGTTTATTTGGAGCCCTTGGTAGATGAGTTGAAGCAACTCTGGGATGGCGTTGAAACTTATGATGCTAATAAAAGGACAACTTTCAAGATGCATGCGGCGCTAATGTTGACTATTAGCGGTTTTCCAGGGTTGAAAAATTTATCTGGCTGGAACACGTACAGTGGGTTAGCATGTCCCACGTGTAATGTGGATGCTAAGGCTCAGCGACTAACATTCAGTCAAAAACGGTATTACATGGGCCATCGTTACTTCTTGAATCAGGGCCATAAATATAGACTAGACCGGAATAGATTTGACGGACAAGCTGAAAGCAGAGATCCACCAAAGAAGTATTATGGAATAGATGTCTTAAGGCAATAGTCTAACATGCAAATTTCATTTGGGAAGAACTCAACTTTGACAGCCAAAAGAAGACACATTAGTGAAGATGCAGATCAAGATGACTCGTATTGAAAAAATAGGAGTGTGTTCTTTGAACTCCCATACTGGAAGGATCACATGTTACGTCATAACCTTGACGTGATGCATATAGAGAAAAATATTTGTGACAATGTGGTCTTCACTATCTTAAACGATAGCGTCAAATCAAAAGACAATCTTAAAGCTCACAAAGATTTACAAACCATGGGCATAAGACCTGAATTGTGGCCGGACGAAGATGGTAAATATCCTTCAGCAATCTTCACAATGTCGAATCCATAGAAGGATGTATTCCTGAAGACTCTACAGAACGTGGTCTTTCCAGATGGTTACTCGAGCAATATTGCTCGTTATGTTGACATCCGATAGCGCAAGTTGTATGGGTTGAAAAGTCACGACAGCCACATTCTAATGGAACAATTACTTCCGATTTTGGTGAAGAATGCATTGCCGAGTCCGGTGTCGACTGTGATTGCAAATTTGTCTTCATTTTTCTGAGAACTCTGTTGGAAAGCTATAAATTCTATGCAGCTTGGTGGCCTTCTGAATCATGTTGTGCAAACTCTATGTCAGATGAAAATGATCTTTCTTCCATCATTCTTCACTGTCATGGTTCACCTTACGGTGCATCTCGTTGATGAACTAAAACTTGGTGGCCCGGTACATTATCGGTGGATGTATCCAATAGAAAGGTTAGCTTGCTACTAAGCGCCTTTAATACATTTATTTTGTCTCATTACGTATATACTAAGTGTTGTGTCCTATTTATGTAAAAGGTATCTAGGACGATTGAAGCAACATGTGCGTAATAAGGCACAAGCAGAAGGCTCAATTGCGGAGAGCTATTTATCTGAGAAGATTTTGATATTCTGTTCCAGATATTTGGATAATATTGAAACTAGAATCAACCGACCAGCGTGACTTGATGATCAACCTGTTGATATTACAAACAATACAGGAAAAACTATGTCCCCAGAAATTGGAAAAGCTTCAGGGGCTGTTTCACATTTTGGACTGACCCCGATGGAAAATGATCAGGCACATCGTCATGTGCTAGTCAATTGCGAGGCCGTCGTTCCATTTATTGAGTTAGTATGCAGAGTACACTTTTTAAGTACGATTATAACCCATTTCAAACACTCAGTCGTTGGACTAATTTCTTGTTGTGTCATAAAGTACATTTAGGGCAGAAACGAAGGGAAAATTACGGCATCAAACAAGGTCGCAATCTAAGATAGACCGTGTTGTGCATGCAGAATTTTCTCACTGGTTCAAGTATGAGGTTGGTAGAAATTTAACCTGACCAACTTATTTATGCCCTAGAATTATAATTTACGAATTCCAATGTTTTATACGAATGAACTTTAATTTATGGTGCTAGGTTCCAATGGACAGTATGATGAGCGGATAATTTATACGCTTTTTGGCATTGTTTTTAGTATGTTTTTAGTAGAATCTGGTTACTTTTAGGGATGTTTCCAAAACCAGAGTTGAACGCCAGAAATGGATCAAAACCTGGCGTTCAACTCCACAAATGGCCTCTGCACGTGTAAAGTTAGAGCTCAGCCCAAGCACACACCAAGTGGGCCCCGGAAGTAAATTTATGCATCAATTACTTACTCATGTAAACCCTAGTAGCTAGTTTATTATAAATAGGACCTTTTACTATTGTATTAGACATCTTTGGACGCCTGGTTCTTAGATCAAAGGGGCTGGCCATCTCGGCCATGCCTGGACTTTCACTTATGTAATTTTAACGGTAGAGTTTCTACACTCCATAGATTAAGGTGTAGAGCTCTGCTGTTCCTCAAAGGTTAATGCAAAGTACTACTGTTTTCTATTCAATTCATCTTATTTCGCTTCTAAGATATTCATTCGTACTTCAATCTGAATGTGATGAACGTGACAATCATCATCATTCCCTATGAACGCGTGCCTGACAACCACTTCCGTTCTACCTTCGACTGAATGAGTATCTCTTAGATTTCCTAATCAGAATCTTCGTGGCGTAAGCTAGAATGATGGCGGCATTCAAGAGAATCCGGAAAGTCTAAACCTTGTCTGTGGTATTCTGAGTAGGATTCAATGATTGAATGACTGTGACGAGCTCCAAACTCGCGATTGCAGGGCGTTAGTGACAGACGCAAAAGGATAGTAAATCCTATTCCAGCATGATCGAGAACCGACAGATGAATAGCCGTGCCGTGACAGGGTGCGTTGATCATTTTCACTGAGAGGATAAGATGAAGTCATTGACAAAGGTGATGCCTCCAGACGATTAGCCGTGCCGTGACAGGGCATTGGATCATTTTCCTGAGAGATGACTGAAAGTAGCCGTTGACAATGGTGATGTATCACATAAAGCCAGCCATGAAAAGGAGTAAGACTGATTGGATGAAGATAGCAAGAAAGCAGAGGTTCAGAGGAACGAAAAGCATCTCCATTAGCTTATCTGAAATTCCTACCAATGATTTACATAAGTATTTCTATCCCTATTTTATTAATTACTTTCGAAAACTCCATTATTACTTTATATCTGCCTAACTGAGATTTACAAGGTGACCATAGCTTGCTTCATACCAACAATCTCCGTGGGATTCGACCCTTACTCACGTAAGGTATTACTTGGACGACCCAGTGCACTTGCTGGTTAGTTGTATCGAAGTTGTGACATATTATGAATGTGTAATCACGATTACGCGTACCAAGTTGCTCACGTGCCAGGAATATTTTGAGCCTGGACATCACAATTTCGTGTACCAAGTTTTTGGCGCCGTTGCCGGGGATTGTTCGAGTTTGGACAACTGACGGTTCATCTTGTTGCTCAGATTAGGTAATTTTCTTTTTGTTTTCTCTTTAAAAAATTTTCAAAAATCTTTCAAAAATTTTTCTTTTGTTTTCGAAAAAAAAATATTTTAAAAGAATGATCAATTTTTTTGAGTCTTGAGTCATGTTATAAGTTTGGTGTCAATTGCATGTGCATCTTGCATTTTTCGAAAATTTCATGCATTCATAGTATTCTTCATGATCTTCAAAGTTGTTCTTGGTAAGTCTTCTTGTTTGATCTTGATGATTTTTTGTTTTGTGTTGTATGGTGTTTTTCATATGCATTCTTGAATTCTTAGTGTCTAAGCATTAAAGAATTCTAAGTTTGGTGTCTTGCATGTTTTCTTTGCATTAAAAATTTTTCAAAATTGTGTCTATGATGTTCATCTTGACATTCATAGTGTTCTTAGTGTTCATCTTGACATTCATAGCATTCTTGCATGCATTCATTGTTTTGATCTAAAAATTTCATGCATTGCATCATTTTAGTGTTTTTCTCTCTCATCATTAAAAATTCAAAAACCAAAAAAATATCTTTTCCTTTTTTCTCTCATCAAATTCGAACATTTGAGTTGACTTTTTCAAAAATTTTTAAAATCAAGTTGTTTCTTATGAGTCAAATCAAATTTTCAATTTGAAAATCTTATCTTTTTCAATATCTTTTTCAAAAATCAAATCTTTTTCAAAATTCTTAGTTATTTTCGAAAATTCCAAAAATATTTTTCAAAAATCTTTTTCTTATTTTTATATCAAATTTTCGAAAATAACATAATCAATTAATGTTTTGATTCAAAAATTTGAAGTTTGTTACTTGCTTGTTAAGAAAGATTCAAACTTTAAGTTCTAGAATCATATCTTGTGATTTCTTATGAATCAAGTCATTAATTGAGATTTTAAAAATCAAATCTTTTTCAAAACTAATTTCTAAAATATCTTCTTATCTTATCTTTTTCAAAAATCTAATTTCAAAATATCTTTTCTAACTTCCTAACTTCTCATCTTTTCAAAATTTGTTTCAACTAACTAACTAACTTTTTGTTTGTTTCTTATCTTTTTCAAAACTACCTAACTAACTCTCTCTCTCTAATTTTCGAAAATATCTCCCCCCTTTTTCAAAAATTTCTTTTTTATTAACTAATTATTTTTTTTTATTTTTATTTGAATTTTCAAAAAAAAAAAGAAAAAAAAATTTACTAACCTTTTTCAAAAACTATTCTCAAAAATCACTAACTCTTTTTCAAAAATTGTTTTCGAAAATTCACTTCCCCCTCTCATCTTCTTCTATTTGTTTATTGATATACTAACATCTTTCCTTCAACTCACCAAAAATCCGAACCCCCTCTCTCTCTGAGTTCATATTTTCTTTTCTTCTTTTCTTCTACTCACATAAGGGAACCTCTATGCTTGGGCAAAAAGGATCCCTATTATTATTATTTTCCTGTGCCCTCTTCTTTGTCATATGAGCAGGAGCAAGGACAAGAATATTCTTATTGAGACAGATCCAGAACCTGAAAGGACTCTGAAGAGAAAATTAAGAGAAGCTAAATTACAACTATCCAGCAAGCACCTGTCAGGAATTTTCGAACAAGAAAAGGAGATGGCAGCCGAAAATAATAATAATGTAAGGAAGATGCTTGGTGACTTTACTGCACCTAATTCCAATTTACATGGAAGAAGCATCTCCATTCCTGCCATTGGAGCAAACAACTTTGAGCTGAAACCTCAATTAGTTTCTCTGATGCAGCAGAACTACAAGTTTCATGGACTTCCATCTGAAGATCCTTTCAGTTCTTAACTGAATTCTTGCAGATATGTGATACTGTTAAGACTAATGGAGTAGATCCTGAAGTCTACAGGCTCATGCTTTTCCCTTTTGCTGTAAGAGACAGAGCTAGATTATGGTTGGATTCTCAACCCAAAGCATGGAGAGGAAGCTTGAAAAGCTTCTCTCAAAGCAGAGTCAAACAAAGCCCCCATAGTCAAACTCTAAGTTTGGTGTTGGGAGGCCACAACCAAACTCTAAGTTTGGTGTTGAACTCCCATATCCAAACTCTAAGTTTGGTGTTGGAGAGTCTCAACAATGCTCTGAACATCTGTGAGGCTCCATGAGAGCCCACTGTCAAGCTATTGACATTAAAGAAGCGCTTGTTGGGAGGCAACCCAATGTTTATTTATCTAACTCTATTATTTTTGTTTTTCATGTTTTATTAGGTTCATGATCATGTGGAATCACAAAATAAATATAAAAATTAAAAACAGAATCAAAAACAGCAGAAGAAAAATCACACCCTGGAGGAGCATCTGTCTGGCGTTCAGCGCCAGAACAGAGCATGGTTCTGGCGCTGAACGCCCAAAATGGGCAGCTTCTGGGCGCTGAACGCTAGAACAGGCATGGTTCTGGCGTTCAACGTCAGAAATGGCAGCAAATGGGCGTTGAACGCCCAAAATGGGCACCAACCTGGCGCTGAACGCCCAGAGTTGTGTGCAAGGGTATTTTGCATGCCTAAATTGGTGCAGGGATGTAAATGCCTTGACACCTCAAGATCTGTGGACACCACAGGATCATCTCAGGATCTGTGAATTCCACAGGATCCCCACCCACCTCACCCTCTCTCTCTCCATTCATGATCATCCCTTCTGTTTTCCATTCACCACTCACATCCATACACACATCCCTCCATCTCCTCCATATCTTCTTCTTCTTCTATTCTTTCTTCTTTTGCTCGAGGACGAGCAACATTCTAAGTTTGGTGTGGTAAAAGCATAGCTTTTTTTTGGTTTTCCATAACCATTAATGGCACCTAAGGCTAGAGAAACCTCAAAGAGGAAAGGGAAGGCAAGTGCTTTCACCTCTGAGCCATGGGAGATGGAAAGATTCATCTCTAAAGCTCATCACTAAGAAAAGGATGGAGCAAACAAGAGAGCTCATTCATGGAGCTCAAGAGGCGCAGGAAGCTCATCACCATGAGATCCTGGAGATGCCTCGAATGCACTTTCCTCCACAAAATTATGGGGAACAACTAAGGGTGGAACATCAAGAGCACTCCATCATCCTTCATGAAATAAAAGAAGATCAAAAAGCAATGAGGGAGGAGCAACAAAAACAAGGAAGAGACATAGAAGAGCTCAAGGACATCATTGGTTCCTCAAGAAGGAAACGCCACCATCACTAAGGTGGACTCATTCCTTGTTCTTATTTCTTCTGTTTTTCGTTTTCTATGATATGTGCTTATCTATGTTCGTGTCTTCATTACATGATCATCAAGAGATCCTGGAGATGCCTCGAATGCACTTTCCTCCACAAAATTATGGGGAACAACTAAGGGTGGAACATCAAGAGCACTCCATCATCCTTCATGAAATAAAAGAAGATCAAAAAGCAATGAGGGAGGAGCAACAAAAACAAGGAAGAGACATAGAAGAGCTCAAGGACATCATTGGTTCCTCAAGAAGGAAACGCCACCATCACTAAGGTGGACTCATTCCTTGTTCTTATTTCTTCTGTTTTTCGTTTTCTATGATATGTGCTTATCTATGTTCGTGTCTTCATTACATGATCATCAGTAGTTAGTAACTTTGTCTTAAAGTTATGAATGTCCTATGAATCCATCACCTCTCTTAAA
>NC_029793.2:26103071-26103813 GCF_000816755.2 Arachis ipaensis
TGAATGTATGCTTGAACAGTGCATATGTCTTTTAAAGTTGATGTTTACTGAATGTTAAATATGTTGGCTCTTGAAAGAATGATGACTAGGAGACATGTTATTTGATAATCTGAAAAATCATAAAAATGATTCTTGAAGCAAGAAAAAGCAGCAAAGAACAAAGCTTGCAGAAGAAAAAAAAATATAGGCGAAAAAAAATTTAATAGAAAGAAAAGCAAGCAGAAAAAGCCAAAAGCTCTTTAAACCAAAAGGCAAGAGCAAAAAGCCAATAGCTCTTAAAACCAAAAGGCAAGGGATAATAAAAAGGATCCAAGGCTTTGAGCATTAGTGGATAGGAGGGCCTAAAGGAATAAAATCCTGGTCTAAGCGGCTAAACCAAGCTGTCCCTAACCATGTGCTTGTGGCGTGTAGGTGTCAAGTGAAAACTTGAGACTGAGCGGTTAAATTCAAGGTCCAAAGCAAAAAGAAGAGTGTGCTTAAGAACTCTGGACACCTCTAATTGGGGACTTTAGCAAAGCTGAGTCACAATCTGAAAAGGTTCACCCAGTTATGTGTCTGTGGTATTCCGGTGGCCGGTGGTAATACTGGAAAACAAAGTGCTTAGGGCCACGGCCAAGACTCATAAAATAGCTGTGTTCAAGAATCATCATACGGAGAATCAAGAATCAATAACACTATCTAAATTCTAAGTTCCTATAGATGCCAATCACTTTGAGCTTCAATGGATAAAGGGAGATGCCAA
>NC_029793.2:26103904-26111164 GCF_000816755.2 Arachis ipaensis
TGTTTCATTGATAGTTTGGAATTTATAGTATATTCTATTCTTTTTATCCTATTTGATTTTCAGTTGCTTGGGGACAAGCAACAATTTAAGTTTGGTGTTGTGATGAGCGGATAATTTATACGCTTTTTGGCATTATTTTTAGTATGTTTTTAGTAGAATCTAGTTACTTTTAGGGATTTTTTCATTGGTTTTTATGTTAAATTCACATTTCTGGACTTTACTATGAGTTTGTGTATTTTTCTGTGATTTCAGGTATTTTCTGGCTGAAATTGAGGGACTTGAGCAAAAATCAGATTCAGAGGTTGAAGAAGGACTGCTGATGCTGTTGGATTCTGACCTCCCTGCACTCAAAGTAGATTTTCTAGAGCTACAGAACTCAAAATGGCGCGCTTCTAATTGCGTTGAAAAGTAGACATCCAGGGCTTTCCAGCAATATATAATAATCCATACTTTGGCCAAGAATAGACGACACAAACTGGCTTTCAACGCCAGCTCTCTGCCCAATTCTGGCGTCCAGCGCCAGAAAAGGATCCAAAACCAGAGTTGAACGCCAGAAATGGATCAAAACCTGGCGTTCAACTCCACAAATGGCCTCTGCACGTGTAAAGTTAGAGCTCAGCCCAAGCACACACCAAGTGGGCCCCGGAAGTGAATTTATGCATCAATTACTTACTCATGTAAATCCTAGTAGCTAGTTTATTATAAATAGGACCTTTTACTATTGTATTAGATATCTTTGGACGCCTGGTTCTTAGATCAGAGGGGCTGGCCATCTCGGCCATGCCTGGACTTTCACTTATGTAATTTTAACGGTAGAGTTTCTACACTCCATAGATTAAGATGTGGAGCTCTGCTGTTCCTCAAAGGTTAATGCAAAGTACTACTATTTTCTATTCAATTCATCTTATTTCGCTTCTAAGATATTCATTCGTACTTCAATCTGAATGTGATGAACGTGACAATCATCATCATTCCCTATGAACGCGTGCCTGACAACCACTTCCGTTCTACCTTCGACTGAATGAGTATCTCTTAGATTTCCTAATCAGAATCTTCGTGGCGTAAGCTAGAATGATGGCGGCATTCAAGAGAATCCGAAAAGTCTAAACCTTGTCTGTGGTATTCTGAGTAGGATTCAATGATTGAATGACTGTGACGAGCTCCAAACTCGCGATTGCAGGGTGTTAGTGACAGACGCAAAAGGATAGTAAATCCTATTCCAGCATGATCGAGAACCGACAGATGAATAGCTGTCCCGTGACAGGGTGCGTTGATCATTTTCACTGAGAGGATAAGATGAAGCCATTAACAAAGGTGATGCCTCCAGACGATTAGCCGTGCCGTGACAGGGCATTGGATCATTTTCCCGAGAGATGACCGAAAGTAGCCGTTGACAATGGTGATGTATCACATAAAGCCAGCCATGGAAAGGAGTAAGACTGATTGGATGAAGATAGCAAGAAAGCAGAGGTTCAGAGGAACGAAAAGCATCTCCATTAGCTTATCTGAAATTCCTACCAATGATTTACATAAGTATTTCTATCCCTATTTTATTAATTACTTTCGAAAACTCCATTATTACTTTATATCTGCCTGACTGAGATTTACAAGGTGACCATAGCTTGCTTCATACCAACAATCTCCGTGGGATTCGACCCTTACTCACGTAAGGTATTACTTGGACGACCCAGTGCACTTGCTGGTTAGTTGTATCGAAGTTGTGACATATTATAAATGTGTAATCACGATTACGCGTACCAATTTGCTCACGTGCCAGGAATAGTTTGAGCCTGGACATCACAATTTCGTGCACCACAGTACTATACATTCAAAAGAAATAAAGTTGCTGGCATGTAGTCCCATGCTTCAGGCAAGACGTTTTGAGGCGTACAACGTCAATGGGTACAAGTTTAGAACTATCACAAAGGAAGACGGGCTAAAAATCCAAAATAGTGGAGTTTATGTCTCATCCAATACAAAAATTTATACAAGCATGCGTGACAATAGAGTGGTTGTTAGTGATGTTCCATATTATGAAAAAATTGTGGACATAATCGAATTGAACTACAGCTGCCATTTCACAGTGATTTTGTTTAGATGTATTTGGGCTGATACAACTACGAGCAGAGGCATCAAACAGGACCATCTGGGCCTTACCAGCATTAATTTCACTCGTCCGATTCACACCGGTGATCGAGAAGATGATAAACCGTACATATTGGCATCAGAAGCTCATCTCGTGTACTATGTACGTGATGAATTAGATCAAGAATGGAGTGTAGTGGTTCATGTAAAACCACGAGACTTGTATGACATAGGAGGAGAGAATGAAGAAGTTGAAGCTGCTTTTTCTCTACAGCCCGGGTTGAACATGTCAGCGGCAGGTGACATCAGTGATTTACAGTTGGCAAGGGATGATGATATAAAAGACCCAATAAAAGATGTTTCTAATAACATCGATGATGTGGCATAGTGAAAATATGGAAAACGTGTTCATCATTTATAGAGAATCTGTGTGTGTTTAATAAGTTTAACATTGTTTATGATGTACGCAGTTTGCTGGTTACATTACTATCTGTGTTTTCGTATTTGAATTAAGTTTTCATTTCTTGTTGATTTTCATGAATACCACCAGTTTCTCATTTCTTCCAACGATTGTTGCTAGCAAAAGTTAGTTTTCAAGGCTTTGTTGTTGTCATCATCATTGTTGTTGTTCTTAGTCTCCAATGAAAAAAATTTTGGTATCAAGTAAATTGCGTTGAATTATAATATTGTTATCATTGACCCAAATAGTTAACATAAAATGGTGTTGTAACAGGAGAAATAAAAACGGATGATTTCTCATCATACTGTGCAGGCACAACATTCGCTAACGAAATGGCTATGGCCTTTCCATTCTCTTCATTGGAACATGCAATTATGGTTGCCAGAGACATATGGTCTCGTAAGTTGAATGTTATTTCCTCGGGTTCTTACCATCATAGCTGCCTTATCAGGGACTGCAGTTGCTTGTAAGGATCACTTGGATTGCTACCCCTTTGATGAAGGCGTTTGTTGACTCTTCACTCTTGGGAACAATAATAGCAATGGTTTCATAAGCTGTGAACTCATCTTTAGTCTCTCACATGTAGGCGAGTGAGTGACCCAATGGAGGCTATATCATGACGATCTTGTTCTAACGAATACTTGGAAACGACGAACGAAGCTACTGTGCAGGTTTGTTCATTAGCCATACCCTTAAAAACTTGAGTTCAACTATATTTGAATAATAAGTATTTTAAGTTGATATATGATTACAACATTTAACCAATGATAGTTGTTACGTTCATGCTAAAATTTGTAGGAACTTCATGAATGGGGATCAATGTACGAGGAGGAATTTGGATATGTTTTTGTGACATTTGTAGTTGGTAGGATCTCTGAAGACATACTTGCTGAATTAAAGGTTAGAAATAAATTTCTAGCATAGAAAGTGAATCACAGAGACACAATATGCTTTACAAAAAAGACCATCAACTATACATTTTATTATGATGCAGACGCGCTTTAATAACACGCATGTTGTTGAGTTGGAAATTGCTTCAAAAGAGGAATTAAAGTATATAGAACGTTCTATTAGAGAGCTTCTTTCCAAGAAATCTGTCCAAACTACCAATGAAGGAAATGGTAATTGTTAATTTTGTATTTGTTAATGTTTAAAGTTCTCTTCCCATAATTTCGCAATTCGTTTTCTTAATTACTAGGTAATGACCTGGAAGTTATCATTTTCTTTTAAATAGATTTATGTTGTTGGTTGCATGTACATATATTTAGTGTCAGCTGAATATTCAGGCGAAATAGTTGATGAGACTCTAGATGGGGCAGACACTGATTCAGAAGACGATTTAGATGCTATCTCCTCCTGTGGATATGATATCTCCAGGAATGTTGAGCTCAATAAGGTTCCAGAAGAAGACAATGAAAATTTATACACCCAACATAGAGAAGATGACGTACATGCTATAAAAAGGGCTTCGATCTGAACAAAAAGCCATGGTTTGGAGATGACTTATCAGATCCTTTATCACATGACTGTAGTAGATTTTTTACAGAGTATTTCTGGCCAGGTCAATACGATGTTGATGAGAAATTTTGAGTCAATGATTGTTTGTCTACTTTAGTAATTCTGATTTTTATGCTCTATTGAACTTTGTTTTGACTTTATGAATTCAGACATTCACTTGATTTTTTCTTTACCATTTATGTTTGAATACAAACTCAAAATGCGCTAATAGTACAAGAGAAAACCTTATTCATAAATTTGTATACAATATTAATTTATAAATATTTTTTAATTAATGAATTATTTTTTACGTAACACAAAATCGAAAATTTATTTAATCATTAATTTGCAGTGTTTGAAACATATTTTTCATAAAAAAAATAGCGAGGACTAGAATAGATTTAACAAGGCAATGTTTAAACAAAAAAAAAATTCAAGTTAAAAATAATATTGCAGCGGTTGGAAGAAAACCGCTGCAAAAAGAGTATCAAAGTATATTCGCCAACTCGACATTTTGCGGCGGTTACAGCAAAATCGCTGCACAATAAGAGCTTTTGGTAGCCTCTCCCAAATCCGCCACAAGAACTGCTGGCATGTTCTATTTAGTAGCGGTTTAAAAAAAACACCGCTAAATATCCATCGCTATCTGCCGGTTTTCTTGTAGTGAATAGCGATACCTATTCTGTTTCAATCGTCAACCAACACTGACAAAGATTGATGGCTTGGTTCAAATATTGGGTGAAAGGCTTAGGGCATAGCTTGAGGAAGACGATACGTTTTGGAGCGAAACAGAGAGATATGGTTGTTATGAGAGGGGGTGAGGCTTTGCAATGTTTTGAATCTCTTCTGGACACTAAACGATGACGCATCAAGTCTTGGAGGCCATTCAATCAAAACTGCATCGTTTTGTTTATGTCCACGCTGGCAGTTAACGGAACACGTCAGAGAACGTTAGCCACCTCAGTGCAGGAGATGATGGAAGGACGAACGTAAACATGTCCGTTATCTTTCGGGGATGACTTTGATTAACTTTATCTTTCGGAGATGAAAATGGAGATCGAGGTATCTTTAAGGGATGATTTTGACTATTAACTCAATTACAGAGGGATAGAATGATTGCTCAAGAGGGTATTTTTGTAATGCTAGCACAGAGGTAGAATGGTAATTTTGCCAAGGCCAATGATCTTATTACTAGAAGAATTACATTATGCCAACCTCGTATATCAAGAAGACTAAGAGTTTGCCTCAAGTGAAATTACATCAACTTGGAGTGCAACGAACATGGTTTTTCTCAAGTTACTTGGAGTGCAAGCAATCATAATAAGTTTTCTAAATCAGAACCGCTTCTAGCTAAGTTCATCACATTTCAGATTTGAAAATTACTTGAAATTCTAGTTGATTTTGATTAGACTTCTCATCTTTTGTTTAAATTTGAAGTAAGATAGTTTAGATTTAAATTTGACTTGTTTCTGGTCTTGTCAAATGATTTAATTTGATTTGATTTGATTTGATTTGATTTGTCTAGTGTTATCTTTAGGAGTTTAAAATTTAAAAAAATCTTATCTAATCTATATAGGGTTAAGTACGATTTTGGTCCTTATCATTTTTTGCCAAAAATCAAAATCGTCCCTAATATTTTTTTTTGTATTCAAAATTGTCCTTAATATTGAGGTTTTTTTAAAATCATCATTTCCTAATTTTTGAAAAAACAAACCCTTCTTTTTCCCACTCATCATTCTCGATTTTTAAATTTCTCTCAATTTTTCCAATCCTTCATCATCCCTACTCTCATCTAACCGCACACATCCCCAAAGTGAAAGAAATTGAGGAAATACAAATTTAAAGTGAAGAGAAAAAAAAGAAGGCATCTTTGTTGTGTTGTTTGTTATGAGAGAAGTGTGGGTTCGAAGGTCATTGATTTTGAGGGAGAAATCCTTGGATGAGTAAAGTGTGGCCAATTCAGAGAAAGCAAAAACCAATTTGAGCAGCGTAAAGATGGAATTAGAAGGATCTTTTAGAATTTGGAGCTCAAGATTTGATATCATTGACTAGATAAAAGCGATGGTACCGGCGATGTCTCCGACGACAGTGAGGTCCTTCGTAGCTTTGCTCTAGTTTTGTGGTGGGTGTTGGATTTTTTCTTTTGATTTTGCTTCTTTCCAACTTAATTGTGCACTTAATTTTTTACTTTTTCGATTTTTTTTCTAAATATTTTTTGTGGTTTATTCAATGTGAGTATCAAGAAATCAAGAATGGATGGTGTCCTACTGTTACTCCAAGCTCAAAATAAAAATCATACCATTGCACTTAGTTATGATGAGAGTTGGGAAGATGAGATTGGAGAAACCGAAAGAAATTGAAAAAACGAGAATGATGGTGAGTGGAAAGAAGAAAAGTATATTATCCAAAAATTAGGAAATGATGATTTTAAAATAAAATTTAATGTTAGAAACAATTTTAAACATAAAAAAAACTTAGAAACAATTTTAATTTTTAACTAAACTCATAAAAATCATTATACTTAACCATATATATATATACCTGTGGTAAGGTTAGGTTTCAAGACAGCAGAGTGAGCGCCATTGAAGGACTGGAAGCAAGCTTCACACCTTCCACAACGGCAACTACTCCTTTTTTTCCGGTACTGCTTGCTGAGATCGGCATAAAAGATAGGGATCGGATGGAGTTCCTTATTCTGATCGTTTAGAGGGCGATCGCGGACTCACTGAATGTGCCAGACGGGGCGAGCTCTTCCTCTCGAGATCGTCAACTTCGACTCCTGTAAGCCATAAAGCGACGGGCTAACCGGCACCCCGGATTCTCTTAAGGTCGGGGTTGATTCTTGTGGTTCTGGAGGATCCAGTTACCTGCTCCAAATGCTGATTCCGCACAGGTGGGCTGAGTATTGTTACAACTCATCCTTCCATTGGTATGACTCCATTCAGAGCTGTGTATGTCCTTTGGTCTGCTCGGGTCATTCCATTGATACGAACCGCCCAAAAGCGGGAGAGAAGCGGAACGGACAAGTCAACCAGAGCATCCAGTAGCACCACGCCAGTGGATTAAGTAGTGGAGTTTTCATCCAGGTTATATATATTGTGTATATGATTTATGATTTTTATTTTTTTTTCAATTTTTAATATTATAAAATAATTATAACATTCATGTTTGTTAAATATATGAGGGTGCATTATTTTTTATTTTTGTCATATTTAGAT
>NC_029793.2:26111440-26115648 GCF_000816755.2 Arachis ipaensis
TTTTTAATGTGTCGAGTTTAAACTTTAATATTTGTTAATAAATTAAATAATGAATTGAGTTTAATTTTTGTGAATTAAGTTTAAATTTAGCGTGCCTCAACTCACCTCGACTTACTTTCCTCTCTAGAAATAAGGTATTTGAAAAGAGAAATGTTATGTGATGAATGATTTTTTTTTTTTTTGTATTAACCATAAAAATTGAGGTATTATTAGCCATTTTTTTTAACCATGAGTTGACCCTAATATTTCCATTGTGAAGCGTCACTTGTTTTGGATTCGCAATCTCTCACATTTTGCTAGGGGTGAGCACGGGTCGGTTTGGTTCAGGTTCAAGGTAAAATTAGAACCGAACCGATCAAAAAGTAATTGGTTTAGTTTGGTTTGGATTTGCATTTTTTTTGTGCTTATACCCGAACCAAACCAAACCGATTAAGAGCGGATTGGTTCGGTTCAAGTAGCGGGTACCCGATTTCATAAAAAAAAATTAAATTGGCAAATTTTTATCTTAAAAATTCAAGAAATACAATAAACATGTAACATCAACAGAAATAATGCAAACATATTAAATACCAAATACATTAAAAACTAAACTCATCAAAATCCAAACATATTAATAGTAAATAATCTTGTCTAGTGAAAATATAAAAGTGCAATAGAAATATTAGAAGTTAAATACAAAAGTCTAGTGAATAATCTTTGAAAGAAGCTAAAACCAAAACACATTAAAATCTAAAATATTTGCTATCAAATACAAAATATGATAATTAATGCCTTTTTGCTTATTTATAATATTTAAATGGATAAGACAGTTATTCGAATTAAATTCTTTTATAGTGAGAATGCATGTAACGTTTTGATTATTCTTGAATCAATGTAGTAAGATATAGCAAGCTAAACAATGATTAAATTTTTATCAAGCTCTTTTAAAATAACGATGTTAATAACGTGAGAATGTAAAACCTATTCACCTTTCAATTACAGTAAAATTTAGGACAATTTACTTTAATACACCAACTCTTTTCTAAAATTACGTAGATTTTCAAAATTCTAAAAAATTATTTGAATGTTTTAAATTACATTTCTATGTCAATTCGATTTATCTAAATACGTACTAAATCGAATCTATGAAATTCGAATTGCAAGCAATTAGATTTCACGTGTAAATTGAAGTTAATGGCTTCGAATTAAATAACCACACTAAATCGAAATAAAGAGATTCGATTTTCAATTGTAAGTAAATCGAATCCATTCAATTTGATTTATAATGTTACGTAGCCTTTTAGGTAAAACGAAGCCATTAGGATCGATTTAGTATGTATGACACTATATGATTAAATCGAAGACAATTAATTCGATTTATAGAGTACTAATGTTTATAAATACGAGCTCAACATGAATTTTTTACCATAGTGAGATTCACAATGCTAATGATGAGAGTTTTGTAGCTCTTGTGCACTACAGAAGGTCTAATAAGAAAAAAAACGCGATCAGAAATTAAGTTTACTGATAAGGACCCCCTGAGTGTGATTCTCAAACCTTCCACGA
The DNA here is from genome assembly GCF_000816755.2 of Arachis ipaensis. Classification (NCBI taxonomy): domain Eukaryota; kingdom Viridiplantae; phylum Streptophyta; class Magnoliopsida; order Fabales; family Fabaceae; genus Arachis; species Arachis ipaensis. The sequence continues at coordinate 26,112,986 of NC_029793.2, forward strand.
CTTTTACTGAGTTTAAGAATAGTATACTCCAAAAACTAGGTCTGCATGGCGTGAAACGGGTGGAGAAGTTGTTCTATAGAATCCCAATTTTTGTCTTATGCGATGATGTGAAGTATGATTCATTCGTTATTAGCAGTGACGAAGATTTGGGAGTTCCGCTCCATTATCGTTGCTAGTTTCCCGAGGTAAGGACTTCAGAGCTGTTGGCAAAGCTTGTGGATGTGGTATCTAGTTCTGGAGGTTCAAATTAGAATCCACAATCCTTAGGACATGCAGCCTGCTCTAGTTCCATGCCTGCTGGTGCCTCGTCAGTTGTGCTGGAGATTGCACCTAAGGCAGTTTTACTGTTTTAGTTGCTTCTCCATCCTTTGCAATTAATTTGAACTGCAGTGGTGATGCAGGGATTAGTGAGACTGGACCATTGGAGGGGTTGCAATTGCGACTCCCGGCTCTCCTCCAATGGTCCCGGTTTTCGGTGAGGTTGGAGTACCTGATGGTGTAGAGGATGCATTACATGACGATGATGATGATGATGTGGAGTCCGCCACAATAGCTGATGCAGTGATGATGACACACCACGGAGATTCTAGTTGTGGGTGGGGGAGCATCTAGTTCAGGTACTAATCAGTATCCCACCCCACTTCTCAGCTCTGGACTTAGATGCCATGGTACCTCAGAGGGATCCGGGAGTACCTATTAGCTTCGGGGCTAGAGAGACATAGAATACAGGAGTTGTATCTAAATGTTAAGTTGGTCAACAATTTCAGGAAAAAGAAGTCATGTTAAGCGTCAGAGTGATCCGGGAGTACCTGTTGGCTTCGGGACTAAAGAGATATAGAATACAGGAGTTGTATCTCCTGAAATCATGTGCACTTCACCATGAACTTGTCGATGTAGTTCGCACGAGGCAAAACACCCAACAGCTCCTCAAATCATACCCACGCTGGGCGGCCCCTTGTTATGCCACACAAAGTTCGTAAGGCATCCGCTGACATACTGACCGTCGATCGGGAGGCCTAACTGGTATGTCACATCTTGGAGCGTGATCGTGCACTCCCCGAACGGCATGTGAAAAGTGTGCATCTCAGGCCTTCATCTCTCCACGAATGCGCTGACCAATGGCTCGTCCAACCGAAACCAAGGCTCGTTCAGTCTTACAAGATGGTATAAACAGGCCATCTGCAAGTACGGAACGATCCTATCGTCCAATGACATACCGTGTTATCGTCTCATGCTGGTGATGCAGCGATGGAGCAGCACAACGATAGAAAATTCCTTATCACAATCGTCACAAGACATTTTCAATGCATAAAATTCTGAAACCAATAAACATTGTATGCTCTAACTTTAGGAATTTGTTTACAATAAAGCTCAAGCTTTAGTCATCTAACATATCTTACATTTCTAATCATAATTATTTAACTCAATAAATCACAATTACAAAAAATATTTATATTAATTTTTTTAAAAAACTCAAAAAATTTATAGCTAACGCTACTCATAAACCAAGTCTCCAAGAATATAAGACTAATAACTTCAAAAGTCTAACATATCCTACAACCCTAAAAACCTTCTTAAGTCCCATTTCAAGTTATCAAAATCTAACCACCTAATAGCTTACTACTTCTAATCTGCACTTATATTAAAAAAATATTTTCCTAATCCCTAATTAAAGACTATAACGAACTACCACATGATTTATGTTAACATTACTAGAATTAGTAATTTATGTTTAAAAAAACAAAAATTTTTTCACTAATCTCGAGGTGAATGGCGCCAACAATATGCGCGACTCCATCTAGCCAATATAGACGATTCGGGTTGTCTTCCATGTGTTCAGCTTTGATTTTTCTCAGGCTGCTTTCCGATAATTTCGGATCTGGATGGTGGGGTTGGGTGTGGGGTTTGTATGTTTTGTAGTTCGAATAAATGAAACTCGATTTGTATATATAGCCACATTCACTATAAATCGAAGCCATTGGATTCGAATTACTTGAGAGAGTTATTGCATGCAAATTGAATCTATGGGTTTCGATTTACCATGGAATTTTGTTCACGTGTATAAATCGAATTGAATATATTCGATTTACTTGCAATTGAAAATTGAATCTCTTTGTTTCGATTTAGTGTGGTTATTTAATTCGAAGCCATTAGTTTCGATTTACACGTGAAATCCATTTGCATGCAATTCGAATCTCATGGATTCGATTTAGTACGTATTTGGATAAATCGAATTGATTAAATTCGATTTATGTAGAAATACAATTTGGGACATTCAGATAATTTTTTAGAGTTTGAAGAATTTGCATAATTTTAGATTAGAGTTGGTTTATTAAAATAAATTGTCCTAAAATTTACATATAATAGAAGTTAAAAATTTACTGATAGTATAAAAATATCATTTTATTATTTTATCCATTTTTTTACTTCAAAATAATTTTTTGTTTATGTTTTTTTTCTTTTACAATTTTTTTCACTTTCAATAATTTTTTCAATATCCTACTATTAGAAAACAATAATGTTACGTAACTAATAAATATTATTATTTTAAATCAACACTTAATTAATAATAATTTGTATTTATATTTATTAAAATTTATATATATAAATTAATATAATTTATATTCATATTTTTTAAAAATTTATGAATCAATAAAATTTAT
>NC_029793.2:26115774-26122168 GCF_000816755.2 Arachis ipaensis
ATTAATTTAGTAGCTTATCGTTTTTATTTACATGGCATAATTGCACTGTTAATTAACTAATTAGTAAACTTTAAAGACATCTACAGGGGTATAGTTGACTCGAGTTTTAAAGCTGATTAATTAACTAAATTACGAAACTTAAAAAATAAAGAAGGAAAAATAAAAAAAAGGGAAGAAAACGATGATTAATTAAGGCAGAGGTGAGAGTGTGATTTTAGTATGGCGTTGGCTGGAGTGATGCAAGCTTGGAAGGTGGAGGGCGAGGCGGCGACATGATCCCCAAAAATGGAATGAAGGAAAGGGAAGCAATTGGCAGTAAGCTTAGCTAGTTAAAAAAATAAAACGCGGCTTCCCCATCTTGCGACTCTCATTTTGTTTTGCCCCTTTTTTTAATCGGTATGCGTGATGCGTGATCATCATGTAACTGTCATTATTGTCCACTTTAGCAACCAAACCAAATGCCCACTTGCCCAATTTAGTGTGTCTTTCCCGAATTAAAATAATTAAAATAATAATATATACATGCCAGAATTGAGAATCCCCTTCCAGAGGGAACTTCAACTATTCCATGACCATCATTATCCCCATCTTTTATTATTTTATTCATTCATTCATTCATTTCATTCGACCATATTCACATGGTGTTTCTTTGTTTTTATAGTGCCCAACATTTATTTACTTATTTATAAATTTTATATATAATACAAGTTTGGTGTTATGGCGGTCCCCTCCTCAGTGATGAGTAGTAGTAGCAGCAGTGCTGAGTGCTGAACTTGGAAGTTGGATTTGGATTTGAGGGTTTCAATTTCTGGGGGGGACACACATAAGATTGCCGTTGATCGAGGTTTTCTTTCATGAATAGAGCTTCTTCTTCTTCTTCTTCTTCTTCAACTGCAGCAGGCACTTGCTTATTTTAAAGCCCAGCTTTTTCTTCCAACTTCCTCTCCTCATTGTTAACAACACTACAAGGCTTCTTCTTTCTTGTAAGCTTAGTTACCTTTTCTCTTCTTTTTAGCATGCTTTCTTTTGTTTTTGGTAGTTAGGTATGTTAGTTATCTATTTGCTGCTGTGGTGGTGGTTGTGGTTTCTTCATTTCCTTTGTTCTATTCATGTATTTTCCTTTTTTTTCTTTAATCACACTTAAATTGTGCATGAAGAAACTGAGATCGTCATTGTTAGTTGTTTTTCTTGAAAATTAAGAGTAAGAATGAGCCATGCGGTTGTGAGTCCATCTGAGTTGAAGTGGGATATTGTTGTTTTCCTTCTTAGGAGAACATCATAATTAAGAGTAATTATATGGATAATGATGTAATAGGCAATTTTATTCACGTGAGATTTGAAGAAATTTAACTTGTCCTTGATTGGGTCATTACATTACTTGCTGAATGAAGCCCTTTTTGCCATATTGAAAACATGTTGAAATTTGCTGCCACTCTTCTTGAATTGCTATAATGAGCAGGATTACAAAGATTTTGTATCTTTGTAGTATGTTCTAATAATAATCCAGTTTAACTTAATTGTGTTATTTCTATTGTTTCAATTGTAGTTCGGTGAAAATGTCATCCTCAAGGCCTAGCCAATCTTCTAGCAATTCGGGGAGATCAAGACATAGCGCTAGGATTATTGCTCAGACCACTGTAGATGCAAAGCTCCATGCTAGTTTTGAGGAGTCTGGTAGTTCCTTTGACTACTCTAGTTCGGTGCGCGCCTCCGGCTCAGCTGATGGAGAAAATCAACCAAGAACAGATAAAGTAACAACAGCTTACCTCCATCACATACAGAAAGGCAAGATGATTCAGCCCTTTGGGTGCTTGCTGGCCTTGGATGAGAAAACATGCAAGGTGATTGCTTACAGTGAGAATGCACCAGAGATGCTGACCATGGCGAGTCATGCTGTTCCCAGTGTTGGTGACCACCCTGCCCTTGGCATTGGCACCGACATAAGAACTATTTTCACTGCTCCAAGTGCTTCGGCATTGCAGAAAGCACTAGGATTTGGAGAAGTTCATCTTCTTAACCCCATCCTAGTTCATTGCAAGACTTCTGGGAAACCCTTCTATGCTATTCTCCATCGTGTTACTGGTAGTTTGATTATTGACTTTGAGCCCGTCAAGCCTTATGAAGTTCCTATGACTGCAGCAGGTGCTCTGCAATCCTACAAGCTTGCTGCGAAAGCAATCACCCGATTGCAGTCTTTGCCTAGTGGGAGCATGGAAAGGCTATGTGATACAATGGTTCAAGAAGTTTTTGAACTCACGGGTTATGACAGGGTGATGGCTTATAAATTTCATGAGGATGATCATGGGGAAGTGATTGCTGAGTTAACAAAGCCAGGACTTGAACCATATCTTGGTTTGCACTATCCGTCCACTGATATTCCCCAGGCTGCACGTTTTTTGTTCTTGAAGAACAAGGTCCGTATGATTGTTGATTGTCATGCAAAACATGTAAAGGTTGTTCAAGATGAGAAGCTGCCATTCGATTTGACTTTGTGTGGTTCAACCTTAAGAGCTCCTCATAGTTGCCATTTGCAATACATGTCAAACATGGATTCAATTGCTTCCCTAGTTATGGCAGTTATAGTCAATGACAGCGATGAAGATGCGGACAACTCTGATGCTGTTCAGCCACAAAAGAGAAAGCGACTCTGGGGCTTAGTTGTTTGTCATAACACTACTCCCAGGTTTGTTCCTTTTCCTCTAAGGTATGCTTGTGAGTTTCTGACACAAGTATTTGCCATCCATGTCAACAGAGAAATAGAGTTAGAATATCAGATTACTGAAAAGAATATCCTTCGCACTCAGACGCTCTTGTGTGATATGCTGATGCGAGATGCACCCCTAGGAATTGTATCACAAAGCCCTAATATAATGGACCTAGTTAAATGTGATGGGGCTTCCCTCTTGTATAAAAACAAGGTATGGAGATTAGGAGTAACACCTACTGAATCTCATATAAGAGAGATAGCTTTGTGGTTGTCTGAGCACCATATGGATTCCACAGGTCTTAGTACAGATAGCTTGTATGATGCCGGGTTCCCAGGGGCTCTGTCTCTTGGTGATGTAGTATGTGGAATGGCAGCGGTTAGAATAACTGAGAAAGACATAGTTTTCTGGTTTCGATCACACACAGCTGCAGAAATCAGATGGGGCGGTGCAAAGCATGACCCTGGTGAAAAGGACGACGGCAGGAGGATGCATCCACGGTCATCTTTCAAGGCTTTCCTTGAAGTTGTTAAGTCAAGGAGCTTACCGTGGAAAGACTACGAGATGGATGCTATTCATTCATTGCAGCTAATACTCAGAAATGCATTCAAAGAGATGGATAGTATGGACATAACCACAAATGCAATAAATACAAGGCTGAATGATTTGAGGATTGAAGGGATGCAGGAACTGGAAGCCGTGACGAGTGAGATGGTTAGATTAATTGAAACTGCAACAGTACCTATTCTGGCTGTAGATGTTGATGGGCTGGTTAATGGATGGAATATAAAGATTGCCGAATTGACTGGCCTTTCGGTTGGTGATGCTATAGGGAAGCATCTTCTCACGCTCATTGAGAACTCTTCAGTTGGTATAGTCAAGAAGATGCTTGAGATGGCATTGAAAGGTATGCCTTTTTTTTCCCGCCTTCTACATCTTGTCCTTATATAATATATTTAAAAAAAAAAAATTGGTGAAGATATAAACTCTTCTCTTTTTGTCTTTTACACATAGCATTGTGAACAAAAAGTTTAAAATTAACAATAACGCGTATATATACTTGGGGAAAAAAGAGGAAGCAGTAATGTGAATCTATCACTATTTAGCCATGTGTATATAAAGCCATACGCAAATATTGCACTCATGAAAGAGTTATGGAAAGATAGCTTGCCTTGTTTACAATTTCATTCAATTTTGAGATACACATGATTTGGGAAGGAGCGGAACATGCTAGGAGTTGAGTGTTCACTTTTATTTCTGATTCTTGGTTGGAGGAATCAGTTCATTCTCTTGCATTCTTGCCTGCCTCTTGTATTCTTAAATTACTGAATTCTTCTGTTAAATGTAATTAGGTGAAGAAGAGAAAAACGTCCAATTTGAGATCAAAACACATGGGTCTAAAGTTGATTGTGGTCCTATTAGATTGGTAGTTAATGCTTGCGCAAGCCGGGATATTCATGATAATGTTGTGGGGGTTTGTTTTGTGGCCCAAGACATCACAGCTCAGAAGACTGTCATGGATAAATTTACCCGAATTGAAGGTGATTACAAGGCGATTGTACAGAATCCCAACCCATTGATCCCCCCAATATTTGGAACTGATGAATTTGGCTGGTGTTGTGAGTGGAATGCAGCTATGACAAAGGTGACCGGATGGAAGAGAGAAGAGGTGATGGATAAAATGCTTTTAGGAGAGGTTTTTGGGACTCAGATGGCTTGTTGTCGTCTTAAGAACCAAGAAGCTTTTGTTAATTTTGGTATTGTACTTAATAAAGCCATGACCGGTTTGGAGACAGCAAAGGTTGCTTTTGGTTTCTTTGCTCGTAGTGGGAAGTATGTAGAATGCCTGCTTTCGGTGAGTAAAAAATTGGACGTCGAAGGTGTAGTTACTGGGGTCTTCTGCTTCTTGCAGCTAGCTAGTCCAGAGCTGCAACAAGCATTGCATGTTCAGCGAATATCTGAACAAACTGCCTTGAAGAGACTGAAAGCTTTAACTTATATGAAGAGGCAGATCAGGAATCCTTTATCCGGGATGATGTTTTCGCGGAAAATGTTGGAGGCCACTGAGTTGGGAACGGAACAAAAGCAACTCCTACACACCAGTGCTCAGTGCCAGTGCCAGCTTAGCAAAGTTCTTGATGACTCAGATCTTGACAGCATCATTGATGGGTATGTTAGCTATGATTTTTCTTTTGTTTAAATTTTGCATTATCCTTGGATTCTTTAATGTTAACAAGATATCAATCAGATTTTATCAAAAAGAAAGAAAAAATAAATTAGGCCTCCTAGGCTCCTACTTCAGCATAGAAGCGCAAATTCGAAACCTCATTGTAGATAAAATTAGAAAGTTAACCTCATTTTTTGCTAAGCCAAAAAAATAAGGGACAAGTAGTAGAGTCCTAACATTTGGTGTCATCTAGTTATAAAAAATATTTAGATAACAACGGTTTAATCCAGAAGAAACTTGAGTATGCTTTTAGAATAGGAATTTATGATGCTTGATAAATTACTCTGTCATTATTGGTCTTGAACTCTTTCGTAACAATTATATATATCCCTTTCTTCCCATTGTGATCAACAGTTACTTGGATCTTGAGATGGCTGAATTCACTCTGCATGATGTATTGGTTGCTTCCCTTAGTCAAGTAATGGCAAAGAGTAACACCAAAGCTATCCGAATAGTCAACGATGTCAAAGAGCAAATTGTGACAGAAACCTTATACGGTGATAGTCTTAGGCTTCAGCAGGCCATAGCTGACTTCTTATTGATTTCCATAAACTTCACACCCAATGGAGGTCAAGTTGTAGTAACAGCCACTCTGACCAAAGAACAAATAGGGCAATCTGTCCATCTTGTTAATTTGGAGCTCAGGTAAACTATTCACCCACACACGAGGCATTTGAAACTCCATTATTTTTTATGTTTTTTTCTTCATAACATATCTGAATCTGTTGTGTCTAATTCCTTATTATTATATATGTAATGTATATCTTATAATGTCAACATTAAACCATTTCCCCGTTGTTTGCTACATTATTTATGTAAAAACTGACCTGAACAACTAATAAATAGACTTTGATTTTAATGCATTATCAGTGAAAATATTTTTGAATAAATTATCATTTCTACCCATAAAACTTTAGAACACTGACTAATTTAACCATGACTAAACGAAATTAGCTTTTACCCACAAAAGATGGTTTCTACGTGATAAAAGTACTCAAACATTAAATTTATCCATAGATAGATTTGTCTAACATTCCAAACTTTTATCGCAGAAATAGTAGTTCCTTATCTTTCATGGATACAAAGTTTTGTTTATTCATGGGTAGATTTGTCAGCATTCTAAACTTTCATGAGTAAAAATAGTAGTTTATTTTATTTTGTGAAAACATCGAATCATGTATTACCATGTCACCAAATGTTTTCGCTCAATCATCTACTATAAAGTCTTACAAGTATGTGTTCATAAGTCTGTCTATTTTTGAAACTCACTCCAACAACTTTCACAAATTACTCATCACATGTCCCGTGTAGAGTGGATTCATATCGTCACAGGGGACATGGCGATGAGTTGTTGAAAGAACAAAACTGTTTTCACATTGATTGTACATAAAAATAATGCTAAACGCAACTCCAATAACTTGTGTAATACATGCAGCATAACACATCCTGGTAGTGGGGTGCC
>NC_029793.2:26122233-26126032 GCF_000816755.2 Arachis ipaensis
AAGAAGGTATAAGCCTTCTCATAAGCAGAAAACTTCTAAAGCTGATGAATGGAGATGTGCGTTATGTAAGGGAAGCAGGCAAATCATCTTTTATCCTATCTGCTGAACTTGCCGCAGCTCATAAGTTGAAAGATTAGAAGTTTTGGCCAAAAAAGGTTAGTTAATAAGATGTTACAAGATAATGTGCTTTTTGTACATCAGAAAGTGACTGGAATGAGAAATCAGTTGCATTCCTTTGTGCCTCTAGTTTGTTTCTGTAACTTATTGTAACGCATGCTGTAGATATGTATTAATTTCTTTCTCATTCCTTCATCAGTTCTTGCACTAGCGCTAGACACTGTTAACGACATTGATTTTTTAGGTCGGTTGTTGTCACGAATCGCACTTCAGTTTGTTGGTTTGCAAATTTAAGCTCTCTTCGCCATATTGAACTGAAAATCCAGTGATTAGAGATAAACTTATTTATCATGAGATCATGTCATCAGTGTTTTTAAACTTTTATTTTTACTTAGCATACTGATATTTGGCATTTTTCACCCTTTAAGTCATCCATAAACGATTTCAAACTCCCTATTTCAGTTCTTTCATTTGTATTTTGAACAATTTGTGCTATAATTCCTCTCGCCTTACATTTGTCGAAAAATTTTGCTCTCTAATTTTTTCCGTGTGACATTAAGAATTTTAAAAAATTTGCCAGCGTTTTCCTACAATCAGGAGACTCAAATTTTCAAATTTTATCTCAGTGGGCGTGTCAAATTATCTATTTTACACCAAATATCATAAATAACTAAATAAGTCTCGTACAATTTGTAATGACTCTTGTTATTCCTAACTATTTTAGTTTACTTTATTCTCCAGATCAAGAAGGAAAACGCAAACAATCTCTCTAAAACACAAATGAGAAGAATCTCTACATATTCTACATAGAATCATTTCACCTCTTCAATCCTGCAACTCTATCATATAGGCTCAAGTTGTTATCCTAAACAAGCAATGAATCACAAAGTAAACTTGTTACTGTTTATGTAGTAATTTTACTTATATTAAATTGTCAGGTTCAATTTCAGGTTTAATAACACTAATATTAAAAAATTAGTAAACCACTTCCCGCACACATACAGCAACAGCGGTGGCATCACCGACAGCACTATCTCTGCAAAAAATCTGCAACCATAGTATTATTAGTATACAAATTACAACATTCTTAGAATCTAACTCCAACGGACTAAAATAGGAGACTTAAAACCATAAGAAAAAGCGAACTAATCAAAATTACTAAATCCATTAAGAAAAAGGCAACTCACGATGAGTATAATGGTGGTCTCGAAATCATGAACGGAGCTCCGACGAAAGAGAAATCAACGGCGAAAGTTTTGGATAGAAAAAGAGAAACAAGTTTTAGAAATATGGGAAGACTTGGTCAAAACTAGATCAAAACTTAACAGACAGCATCAACGGAATCTCAATTAACATACAAATAAATCAAGATTAATTCAGTTTTGAACAAGTCGATCATCAACAAAAACACATACAATTTATTTTGGATTCAAATGAACCTCAATTAAACTAAGAAATGAATCAAAATTACTTAAGAAAAAAAAATTTAGTCAATACTTATCAGCAGTATCAAGTGAACCTCAATTAATTCACAAATGAATCGAAATTAGTTCAATTTTGAACAAGTAATAAAAAGAATCAATTATCAACAAAAACACGTTGAATTTATTTCTGGATCCAAATGAAACTCAATTAAAACAAGAAAAAGAAAAAACACAGCAACAACAACAATAATAAAAGAATGATGATTGAGAGAAAATTCGCAAAGAATAAGAAGTATGAAGGCAAAGAAGAAAAAAGAAGAACGCGAAGACGAAGATGAAGAAGAATCATTGATACGTGCGTGTGTTCACGTTGGTGTAATAAAATTGGTTCTTGTTGAATTTGGACCTGATTGGTTGAACTTGATATAAAAATGTTTGGATGTGTAGTTGGGCTCATTGTTTATTAGGTTTAGCTAATATATGTCTTTATAGCACATAATAAAATTTCCAATTAAAAATGTTTTTACAAAAAAAAATATAAAATTTAAATTTTCAATGCATTTGTTACGTCTTTATTATCGTAAACTATTTAAAATTTTCTATTATTAGCAACATTAATTAAACCCTTATTTATTTTCAAAAATGATCAGACTTACTAAATAGGAAAGGAAAAAAAATTTGATGCCCAAATCGTTGTGTTTTCATAATTAAATAATCGATTTTCATTTCTTAACTAATTTCTTGTCTCCTTGTTCACTATGTATGTATCTTATAAAATCTCATGATTCACAACCTAAAGGACGGTGATGTTAGTAAGTAGGTAGCTATTATAATACTCTCTTATTGTTTGGAGATTTAAAACTCCATAAAATTTTAAAAAGAAAATATCATAATTTATTTCAATCCTGTATTAATTTGATCCAGCGGTACATATATATTGATAGGATCATTAAGTAACTAATGTATTTTTTTTTAAACTACAAACACATTAATAATAACTTCTAAAATATATTTTCAATAAAAAATAATTATGAAGAAAATATATAATAATTGAAATTAAGTTATTAATTAAATCTTATAATTTAAATTTAATTCAATAAGTTGGTTATTTACATGATATTTTAGACAATTAAGTACTTTAAATATTTTGATGTAACATTATTTAAATATTGTAACTTAATTAGTTGTATATATTGTTGAATGTTTATAAATTAATTATGACTTTCCTTTTTCAAATCGGTATATAATCCAACTTCATGATAAAAAAAAAATAAAAGAAGAAAACTGATATACAAAACATAAAAAAATAGAGTAAGAAAAAAAAAACAAAATAAATAATGAGCCAAACATATAAATATTAGTTGAAAGTTGATATTTATAATTAATACTGTAATAATACTCTAGTACAGGGGTGGCAAGCGGGAAGCCACTCCGTCAAAATTCCGCCCTTTGACGGGCTGGCTCATCTCGCTCCGCCTAGTGAAGCGGTCCCAGAATTTCAGCCCGTCCCACCTAACGGCGGGCTGGCGGGTTGACGTGCTAAGTCCGCTAAATATTTTTTTTTACTTTTAATTATTAAATAATATATATAAAGGCATAAAAAAATCTCTTCTATTTTTTTACTTTTAACTATTATAATTTCTAAAAGTATAAACAAATTATAATTTTTATATTCACAAACATTAAAGTCTTTGTAATTATAAAATATAAATATCTAATAAACATAATTATAAACCAAATTTTCATCCAAAATATAATTATAAATATTGTTCCCAAAGTAAAATAAATATAATCCAAAACATAATTATAAATATTGTCTCTAAAACAAAATAAACATAATCCAAAATACTCAATTTTCATCTTTATTCTCTTGTAAGTTGGGTTGGGAGAAGTTGGGTTTTGGCAAAAAAAAAAATTGTAAAAATACCCCTTGCCAAAAAAATTACCAAAACCCACGGTTTAAGCAGTGCTGGTTAGGCAGGCTTTGGTTATTTGGCGGTCCCAATTTTCAGTCCGGCCCACCTTTTTGGCGGGTTACACGGGCCGACCCGACGGGTTACACGGACCGACCCGACAGGTTTAGGCCCGTTTGCCACTCCTACCCTAGTACCAACGATAGCCACAATAAAAATGGACCAACAAATTAAATTTCGTTCATTTCAAATTTAAATTTTAACATTCTAATTCTATTAAACACCATTAACTCTAGAAGAATATTTTGGACATTTTAAAATTGATTTTAAATAAAATATTGAAAT
>NC_029793.2:26126168-26132981 GCF_000816755.2 Arachis ipaensis
AATGGAAAAAAAATTTTACTAAAGGATATTTTTATAAAAATAATTTTTTTTTGAAAAATGGATAAAGTTAATATTAGTTAATACAAAAATTTTAAAATGAATTAAAGAAGAAATTTTTTAAAAATTATAAGGAAGAAAAATGTACATTTTATAAATAGAAGGAAGGAGAGTATTATTTTAGCATTTCTCAAGGGAAGAGAATGAAATTTTCTCTTATTTAAATATTGCAACTTAATTATTTGTACTTGTATATATATTGTTGAATATGTTTATAATTAATTATGAGAGCATTTTCAATGCTAATTTTAATTTTATTTTATTTTAGATCTATAAAAATATTTGTGAGACTATACATTATAAATAGTGATTTAAAACTAAAAATAAATTTTGTTCCTCTAATACCTAATATTAGTTCAATTAGAATTTTATTTTATTTTTAATTATTTTATCAACATAATTATATAATTACCAAAATTTTATTGGTTCTCTATCAATGTGATACCGTATCTCTAAAGTGATATCGGTTTCATTTCATAAATCAACTCCAATAAAAATTTTAATTCAAAATTATATTTTTTAATTCATTTAATAAACTTAATTCTAAAATAGTTTTTATTGTTTAATTTTAATATTAAATATTATATTTCAATTTATTAAAATCAAATCCAATTTCTTCTTTCTAATTCAATAAAACAAACTTAATTATATAGTTGCTATTTTTTAACTTTAAAATTACCTAAAGTGTATTTTAGTCTTTTAAAATCAAACTTAAATTTTAACATTCTAAATCCATTAAATGACATTAATCCTAAAAGGTATTTTGTCATTTTAAGATTAATCTTAAATAAGATATTTTAATTTTTTTATATTAAATTTAAATTTTTAGTTTTTTTAATGCATTTATTTTTTTTAAAGATAAATGTTATTTTATTAATATAAAATAAAAGTGTTTCCATAAGAAAGTACAAAAGAATTTGGTATTCCCATTGATCATCAACTGTGACTGAAAGACTAAGAGCTTAAAAGAGAGTAAAGTAAGAGTAAAGAAAATTAGCAGCATCTATCAGGTATGGCTTACGAGTTCACGCACTAAATTGCTGGCTTCTTTCACTATCTCTGGTGCCGGGCTTATTACCTTCTCAAAAACACATCGATTCCTCGCTTTCCAAGTGCTCCAACACAGCGCCGCTATGAGGAGGGTCTTTTGTCTACCGTCGAATTGAGCCGCTACCCAGGATAAGACTCGTTGCTACCAATTGAAAAAGGTATCTTCTTCTCTCATCCATAGGTAAGGGGTTATTAAGCTTAGACTCTATATTATTGGAGACAAGGGGCATTGGAACAAAGCATAAGAAATTGATTCAGCCTTCAACATGCATCTTGGACAAGTGGCAGGAGTGGATGCGAACCGGCTGTGAACTTGTTGCAACACCGGAAGCTTTTCATGAAGACTTTTCCATAGAAAAATCTTAATTTTATGTGGTAATTTCAACTCCCAAATGCTATTCCAGACTCTGTTGTGTATGTTCTGGGGCCTCAATGAAGTAGGAGAATGAAAGAATCCATAAGCAATTTTGTATCCTGACCCAACTTCATATATACCAGATTTTGTCCAGCACCAATTAACTTCATCCTCCTCCTCTGTTGGTTTGATTAAAAAATTTTATTGCATATATCAACTGAAAAAATCGACTCAATCAGATTTCTATTCCAGCTTCTATCAGGATTTAGTAACGCACTAACGTAATACACTTGCAAATTTGGTGGGATTGTGAGTGCATTTTGAGGGACATTAAGGGGCACTGATGGTGGGAGCCAGGGATCATGGAAGATGCGAACATTAGTGCCAGAGCCTATTTTCCATAACAAACCTTTCTCGATCACCTTGCGTCCTTCAAGAACACTTCTCCAACCCCACGACGGTACGCTTCCTATCTCTGCATGTAGGAAATCTGTATATCTGAAATATTTAGCTTTGAGCATTCTTGATAGAGTAGAATTAGGGTATTTCATTAGACGCCAACATTGCTTGCCCAATAAAGCCAAATTTTGTGCCCTTAGGTCCTTGATCCCCAGCCCTCCATCTTTCTTCGGTCTCGTCATTGTGTCCCATTTAATCCAAACCATTCTTCGTTCTGTGCCTTTTTGACCCCACCAAAATTGCGAAAGCATGCTATGAATCTCAGTCAACAGCGTGTCCGAGAGCTTGAAACAAGAGAGTGTATAAATAGGAATCGCCTCCCCCACCGCTCTCAATAGCGTGTGCCTGCCACCTGATGACAATAGACTTCTTTTCCAACCCATAATCCTCTTCTGAACTTTATCCTTGATAGCTCCAAAAGTTGCTTTCTTTGATTTTTGAACTATAGAGGGCAGTCCCAGGTATTTGTCTTGTGCTCCGATATGTTCAATATTTAGTGTCTGAGCAACTTCTAGTCTTGTGTTTTGAGGTGTGTTGTGACTGAGAAAGATAGCCGACTTATTCAAATTGACTTTTTACCCACTGAAATCCTCATATATTTCTAGCAATTCTAGAATACTTTGGCTTGTATTAGGTGCGCTCTTGCAAAAACAAGATTGAATCATCAGCAAACAAAAGGTGATTAACTGTTTGGCATCTCCGATTAACTTGAACTCCTTGAATTAATCTGTTTTGCTCTGCCTTGTGTAGCAAGAAGGAAAGCCCTTCTGCACAAAAAGAAAGAGATATGGAGATAGGGGTCACCCTGTCGGATGCCCCTATTTGGTCTAAAATAGCCAAAAGGTTGACCTTCCACAACGACAGAATAAGAAACAGTCGTTACCAATTCCTTAGTCCAGTTAATCCATTTAGCATCAAAGCCCAGCTTATCCATAATATACCATAAAAAATGCCACTCAACCCTATCATAAGCCTTGCTCATGTCTAGTTTAATAGCCATCTCATGCTCTGCCCCACTTCTCTTATTTTTCAAATAGTGCATACATTCGTGGGCAATTAGAATATTATCTGAAATGAGTCTACCTTTGAGAAACGCACTCTGATTTGGCCTTATAATTTTATTCATAATACCTTGTAATCGGTGCACCATAACTTTAGAAATAATTTTATACATAACTGAAGACAAACTGATCGGTCGTACTTGAGTCATGTCACTGGCATCTGACACCTTTGGAATCAAACAAATTTGAGTATGATTGAAGATTTTTAGAATTTTACCATTGTGAAAGAAACTTCTCACTACCTTAAAAACGTCACCTCCAACTATATCCCAGAAAAAGTGAAAAAACTTACCTGTAAACCCGTCATCACCAGGAGCACTCTGAGCATGAACACTAAATCTCTCTTCTTTCAAATATGCCAGCTCCAACTTCTCCTCCAAACTGGTAACCTCCTCTCCCCCATTGATTTCAGCCACCCGCAACTCCTCTAGTTTAGCTTGAAGGTCCTCAATTTCTTTCCAGGAGTTTGCTTTGTGAGTTTTCTGCCATTGAACTAGTCTATGTCTACAAACTTTCAACTTTTGGGACAAGGAGAACATAGCCGAGCCTACAACTTCCATTCTCCACACTTCACTAACAATTCTCTTGACATCCTCTTCTCCACACCAACGTTCCTAGTATTTAAACCGCCTTTTACTATGCCATGATTGAGGTTCGGTTTCCATCAAAATTGGAGCATGATTTGAGCCTGACTCTGTGAGCCTGTGCACCACTACATTCGAAAACTTCAACTTCCATTCCATCGCAACTAAATAGCGGTCAAGCCTCTCCTTCACCAAATCCTCTCCTTGTCTTCGATTTGTCCACGTGAAAGGGCGCCCCACCATTCCAATATCCACTAATTCGTTACTGTCAATAAAATTAGTGAATGTTGCAATAGTGGTTGCTGATTTTTGGCCTCCACCCTCCTTTTCCGCTTGGCTTGTTATAGCATTAAAATCGTCTGCTATTACCACTTTTCCTTCCAGGTGTTGGCTCATTGTTGTAAGCTCCTCAAACTGTAAGGATCGAATTTGTTCCAAACAACTTAAATGGACACCAATGAACGCCCATACCTCACTGCTTCCGACTTCCTTAATTTCGGCTGCCATAAAGAATTCTCCACTGCTAATAATTTGAACACTGATGTTGTCCTTTCAAGCTAGCACAAGTCCTCCTGCCACTCCTGCCGGGTTAACAATATGCCAGTTTTCGTAGCCGCATACCCGAAGTTTTGCTTCCACCTGTCGAGATTGGTTCTTTGTTTCACTTATAAACACAATCTCGGAGGAGTGGGATTTACAGATCCCTTTTAAGGTGTGAATTGTCAGGGGTCTCCCCAAACCCCGACAATTCCAAACTATAGTTCTCATGGCGCCTTGGGTGCCATTTGTAGGCTGGCACCCTCCACCATCTGTTCAACTACATTTTCATCCTCTGTTCTTGCTTTCTTTGTAAATCCTTCAGCTATACCACTCATAAACCTTTTTTTGGGTTCACTTTTAGTATCTGACTCTGCAGCACCTTGTCTTGCTAACATTTTCCACTTCCTACCTTTCTCTGTGGTGAGACACTGCCCAATAGCGAATTGCATAAGCTGCCCTTCATCCTCCTTGGTATTGGACTGACCAGCTATGATAACCTCCATGCATTCTGTTCTAGAATTGGCTGATTGAGGTGACTCAGGTGCTGCCCTGTTACCAGTGTCTTGTGGTTTCAAACTTTGTTTCCCTTCTTGCATTGACATCCCTGCAAATTCTTCCAATAAGAAAGACCGATTTTTTCTTACGTTGAGTGGCCTTATTCTGATTTTGGGTTGAGTTGTTGAATGTTCTTTCTCTTTCGGAGTAGATTCGCGTTCCCACTTGGCTGGCTTTAACCCATTCGCCAATGTCATCTTCTTTTACCATATCACTCTCTGTGTCCTTCAGCAGATCATGGCAGTTTTTCACCTCGTGCCCCAATTTTGCGCAATAGGTACAGAACTTTCTAAGTCTCTCATAGCGCAGTGCCACTTCTACCTCCTTTTTATTTGGTCCTGCCACTATTAACTGATCTCTCACTTGCCTGGCAGCATCAATATTGATTTTGGTCTTCACAATCCTAGTTTCTCTGCCTCGCATATGAAATTTACCTACCTCCAACACTGTGCCCAGTTTCTCTCCCAATTTATGTCCAACTTCGAGGGTTTTAAACGATTTTGGCTAACCCCAAAATTGAACCCAAACTGGAAAATTGGAAATAATCTCTTTATCACAGTTCTAATCTTCCTTCCATCTCTTGACATGGAGCACATAATCTTTGAATAGCCATGGAGAACCACGTTCAACACGCAAGACATCCACTTCTTTATTAAAAAAGAATTGGAAGGAATTATCCCCTTTGTCACTCACGCTAAATCCTTCCAGGTTTCCCCATATAGCCTTTAATGCATTCCCCATGGTTCCAATTGAGAAGGTTTTGGAAGCAAAGAGTCTGCCATAGAGACTATTAGAGCAAGCATTAATACCTTCTGATATGTCTGCCTCTTCCAGTAGAATCACATTCCTACCTCCTTTCCGGTTGTCTTCTTGGGTCCGATCTTCATCCCTCGTTGTCTCAGCCATGCAGATTACGTAGACTTGTATTGAGATTTAACTGACGTTGATAATGTAGCCTTGACAGCAGTAGGAACTCCGTTAAGAAACCCTAACAGAGCACTAAGAAACCCTAACAGAACACTTTGTAAATATATTATTTTTTTAATGCATTTAAACAACATTAATACTAAAAAGGGTATTCTGTCTATTTATTAATATTTAAATGAATACTTTATAATTTTAAAATTAATTTTTAAAAGAGATAATTTTATCTTTCTAAATTTAATATAAATTTTTAGTCTTTGAAATAATTAAAGTCTAATTCTAAAATGGTATATTTTTGTCTTTTTATAATTAAACTAATTTTAAAATTAAATTAAAGAGTAATTCACACCATGTCATAAATCGAATTGGGTTATATGCATGTCTCATTTATAATTTTATGTAAATTGAATCTAATTGATTCGAATTACCATACATACTCTGTACTAGTTGTAAATCAAATCAAATTGATTAAATTTACATGTAAATAGCGTAAATCAAATCAATTTACATAAAATTGTAAAGAAAATATACATATAAACCCAATTCAATTTAGGACATTGATGTAATTTTATTAATTTACCATTTATTTACTATTCATATAGTGTAATTTATTTGATTCGATTTATTGATACAGAATATACACAACATATAAGAAAAACGACACAAATAAAACAAGTGGAATTTATATTTATGCAAATGTAACTATCTAAAACTAGTTATATCCAGAATTTAGTTTTATATTGTACACTGCTATTGCCTACAACGTTTTAGCATTTGAACATAAATTACAATATCCTACAGTGATTTATAAAAAAAAACAATTTTGAATATAAACTATGGTACTCCTATAGCAATTTTTGAAAAATACGAATTGGCTATAAATCGCGGCATCCTATAATAGTTTGGGTCATACTATGGTACAGATTTATTTGTATAGATATTCTTTTTTTATTCACAAACAAAACAACACATACGTAATATGAATGTTTACAAATCTGCAAGATGACTTAAAAAAGAGAAAATAGAATTATAGTTAGAAAAGTTAATACACTTTAATAGTTTAATTACGGAATGTTATTTTTATCAAGAAAAAAAGAAAAAAAATATGAAACAACATAAAACTCATTCTTAAAGATGAGTATGGATGTATAAAAAGAAAAGAGTGAGATACTCTTTTCAGATATTAAATACACTTTGTTCTTTGTATCTATTTTTTTAACTCTTTTAA
>NC_029793.2:26133006-26137218 GCF_000816755.2 Arachis ipaensis
TAAATTTAATGTAGAATAGATTTAAAATTTAAAATTTTAATAATATTAAATTTTAAAAATTAAATAGTTCAAAAAGTTTGGTTTTATTTAAATAGGTTAGGTTTATTGTTAATGATCTTAGTCTTTTCTATTTTTTTTAAATTAATTATATTGTATTTTAGAATAGTAAACTTAAATTAAAATAATCCAAAAAATTAAGTTTATTATTCTTAAATACAATATAATTAACTTAAAAAAAATAGGTAAGACTAAGATCATTAACGATAAACCTAACCTAGTTAAATAAAATCATTATAATTTTTAAAATTTAATGTTTAAAATTTAAAATTACTAAAATCTTAAATTTTAAATCTATTCTACATTAAATTTAACATTTTTGAAATTTTAAATTTTAGACCTATTTTTTTAATTCTTAATTAGAGGTATATGTTCGGGCAAACAATATGTTCAAAATGTTCAAGTATGAGTAAATGGGGATTTTGCGCAAAAAAGACCGTCCAGATCAGGTGCGCGGAGGAATTGTCTAAAAAATTAGTTAGTTGCGCGCTTATATATTGAAGAAAAAAGCTTTCCTAAAGCAAAAGAAAAAGCTTAAAGAAGACATAAAAGAACGTAAGAGAGAAGCTAGAGAAAGCACGCAAAGAGAGACGCAAGAGGAAGCGGCAAATGAACGCAAAGAGAGACACAAGAGAAAGAAGCAAAAAGAGCTAAAGATAACAAAGACTTTAGTTCGAGACTTTAGCAAAATTTTTATTACCTATTAAGTTGAAGTCTAACAGTCGACTTGGTCTCGCTTCACCTAAAATTTAAACTTAGGTTACTTCAAGTACTCCACACTAAATAAAAGTCAATTATAAAAACAATCATCAAATACTAACACCACGACTTATTACAATATTTGGAATGGACACTTTAAACGACAAGTAACAAACAACAAACTTAACTTACATTACATGATCAAGACTACTTAAAAGACATAAAATATAGTCTGAAAGCCCACATTTAGTCCTAGTAAACCCACATGGAATTCTTTCAAACCCGCATAAATGTCAAATACTGAAGAGTGCACTGACTCCCACTTAACAGAATAAGAAAATCAACTTAACAAAATCAAAGAAAAACTACTACTAAGTACTTAGACTAAAAACAATAAAAAATACTACCAAAATATCAACATAAACGTAAGATATCAAATACGAACAAAATTATACCACATAAAACCTGAAAAATCCACATAAAACGTCGGGAAGAAACATTACAACTACTCGTCAAACAAGAGTTCTAACCCTACTGAAAATTGTGGTAACTTTTACGACGTTTTAAGATGTTCTTAATAAGCTTTCGACGTCCAAAAAGATGTTCTCAAACCTCGTGTTTATTCTTCCCTTTGCTTTAATTCTTAGTTAACTAATGTACATCGTATCTCCCCTTTACCTTTAGCTTTTATAGAGGCTGCCTCTTCTGTTTGGGGATTCATCCTAATTTAACAGGGCGTTCTTAAATATATGTGTATAACTTCCTTTAGCCACAAACCTAGTAAAGGTTCCAACACAACGTAGTAAGTATAGGAACGACAGATTTAGTTCATCTCTACGAATTTGTCATATCCCTTGATTCGTACAGACACGCAGCATGTTATCTCTTATTGTTCCTTCGGCCATAGTCTGGTTCGTTTTGAATGGTTAGTAAACACCGTCGGCAACTCCCAGTGGCGCTCAATTTAAAATAGCTTTTTCTACACTCTTTAATGTAGTGCTCTCTTCACGCCTCACAAAGCATTGATCTCCTACGTTTTCTTAAGCCTTTTATGAATAATTCTTACTTTCTCTTCTTAGTCTTAAAGAAAAAGCTCAAGTTTGAGCTCCTGCTATTCAGCTAATTCGAACGAAAAACCCGCTTGCGTTCTTCGTCCCGATGGACACTCATAAAGCCTCTACAATAAAGTAAGCTGTGGTGGATGTTATGTTTGTCCATTATACGACAAGACCAAATACTACGATTTAATTACAACAAAATATTTAGACGACATTTTCACATATAACTTACAAAAACCTACATCTTCTAATAATAAAACCTGTAAAAACTTTAAAATTTAAAATCTGGATAAAAAAATTAAGAATTAATCTCCATATACAAGCCCGTTTGTTATACAAGTTTTACAAGTTCATACTCATTTACCCCTAAAACGCGTTTTTTCTGGCAGGTCTAGTCCACGCGCCTCCTTAACAGATTTTTTAATCAATCAACGCGCGAATATATAACTTCTTTTTTCGAAAGGATTTCGTTTTCTTTTTCGAATTTCTTCTGTATTTTCTTGCATTCTCTCTTCGATCTCTTTCGTGCGTTTCTCTCTGCGTTCTCCTTCGCCGTTTACTTGCGTTTCTCTCTGTGTTCTCTTTCTTCGTTTTTCTCGATTTCTATTGTTTCTGAAATCAAGCTCTGAAATCGTTTTAAAAATAATGGATAATTCAACTTCAGATTGTCAGCTGAACCAGAGCGAAGTGGATTTTAAATTTGAATCCAATGAAGTTCATGAGGTGTGATTTATTTTCAGTTAATATTTTTGTTAGTAGTTTATGATTGTGGTGCTGAATAATGTTATAAACCTTACCTGTGAAATTTGCTGTTCATTGTTTGTTGTTTGAATTGAATGTAATGTACTAGTTCTGATGAATTTTCTGTATTTTATATCAGACTTTCGGGTGTAAATCAGGATCATTTGGGTGTACCTTAAGAAAGTTTGGGCGTATTTACAGTTTATGACTTCTCACGTGACTGAGGGTGAATTGTCTTATTCTTTTAGTTGAATTGTTTTAGTTTCTTTTTGATGATGATTCATGAATCTGATTTTTGTTATTTTTTATGATGGTTTTATAGTTGTATTTGCATTCTATAGTTTATGCTTGTTTTAATATGGTGTATTTTGGACTTTTTAGGTGTATTTTGCAGCCCTTCTTTGTAATGTTGATGAGCAGTTTGTTCTCAAGATTGGGATGACTTTTAACACCATTGAAAATGCTGCAAAATTCTACAAGAATTATTCGAAAGCTGCAGGTTTTTCTACAAGAGTTTGGAGCACAAATAAGAAGGGAAACGAAATTAAGAATCAATTGATTACATGTAGCATAGAGGGGAAATGGAAATCGAAAATATCTCCGACGGAGAAGACAAACCCCTAAGTAGGATTAAATTGTCCCGCAAGAATTTATATACACATATTGAAGGAAATCGGTGTTTGGATCATTTCCAAGGTTGTGTTGCATCATTCATATCCTTGCTGTCTAAATCAAGTAGAGATGCTTAAACAGTATAGGGAACTAAGCATGTCTGTGCGTCGTACAATAGAGAATAACAAGGAAGCCGGTATCAGACCAAGCAAAACTTACCAATCATTTGTGGCAGCCGTTGAGGGTCACCGCGAGTTAAATTTTATCGAAAAAGATGTGAGAAATTACATCACGAGAGAAGTGCGGAGTGTTTCGTAACTAGAGGATGCAAAAGAATTCGGAAAATACTTATTAAGAATGAAAGAGAAGAATCAGAATTTCTTTTTCGAGTTCAAACTCGAGGACGATAAGTCGATTAAGCTTGCTTTTTGGGCGAACGCAAGAAGCAGGGCTACCTGTGAGTATTTCGGAGATGTTATTTCATTCGACACCACCTACAATACAAACAGGTAATATGCTGTTCTGGTTTATGATGCTAAATTAATGTTGTTTTATAAATCTGCTGTAAAAGTGTATATTGAATGTTTTTGGATGTAGAAGATTATTATTTTGGTATATTTAACAATTTTAATTCTGTTTTATCGTAATCTATTTCAGGTATAATCTGATTTTTTGTTCTTTTGTCGTAATTTATTTCAGGTATAATCAAGTTATTATGTTAATATTTATTTTGTAAGTACTAATTATTTGAAACAAAATTATTAAAAATTAATTTAGAGTATTATTATTACTGCATATTCATCTTTTAGTTAAAATAAAACAAATCCAGTTAATACTAAATTAATGTTATTTTTGTCAATTATTTTTTTAAGTTGTTTAAACTAATTTAACAATGCTTTAATTATTTTTTAAAAAGATACATTAAATTTATGTGTACAATTACTTTATTTTAAAAATACAATAAATAATATTCTAATAATAAATCTTATTTTTTAAATACAATAAAAAAAAAATTTAACATTAAAAGGATTAAGAAAACATATGA
>NC_029793.2:26137280-26137879 GCF_000816755.2 Arachis ipaensis
TGAAGGGCAAAGTGTATTTAATATTTAGAGAGAATGTCTTACTCTTTCTTCTATATACACATACTCATTCTCAAAAATAAATTTCATGTTATTTTATATTTTTTTCTTTTTTTTTTGATAAAAATAATATTCCGTAATTAAACTATTAAAGTGTATTAACTATAATTCTACTTTCTCTCTTACGTTATCTTGCAGATTTATAAACACACATTGTTTTCGATATGAATAAAAAAATTATCTGTACAAATAAATCTGTACCTTGTAATTCTCCTAATAGTTTATAAAGTATAGAAGAAGGTGCTACTGCTTTTGTTTTCACCTCTGCAGTTGATTCTCTTCTATCGTTCATTTGCATCGTCTGTTATTGTTATCATCAATGCCTTTTGAAATCATAATTTTTTTTTCTTTTCTTCTTTTTTCTTTTATTTTCAATTTTTTAGTTCAACTTTAAACTTTTTAATTCTTTTTTTTTCAAGAGAAAAAGAAAAAAAGATGAAACAAACTGAGCAATAAAAAAATAATGTGCATTTAAGTTTTGTTTTTATTTTTAATATTTTTTAAATTTTGTAAAAATAATAAAAGTAATAAAATTCATAAAG
>NC_029793.2:26138079-26154548 GCF_000816755.2 Arachis ipaensis
TATAATCTCTCTATACTCAATTAAGAGGTTGTGGGTTCGAGTCTCTTATTTTTGGTAAAAAAAAAAAAGAAAAAGAAAAAGAAAGAGAACCGACAAGATTCGATTTGAACCGGTCGGGTTTGATTAAAACCGATGAACTGACCGGGTTAAAATTTGAACCGGTTCGTTGCTTTTTTTTTTGTCCCTCTCCCCAGCGAAAATGCGTCGTTTTGGCTTTCTGAAGGGAAAAAAGTGAAACCTAAAAGCTACCCTCTCCCTCTTCGAGCAGCAGCAGCCCCCGTCCCCTACCTCTCTCTCGCAATCTCACTCAACAAGGAGAGCCTCTGACTCTCACACTTCCAAAAAAGCACCGCCACCGCCACCGCCGGGCTACTCTGCTTCGTCTCGTGACTGTCGCGTCGGCCCCTGTGCATCTCCTTCCTGGCTTGTCGCCTCCTCTGCGTGACAGCATCTTGCATCGTCGACGTCGTCGTCGTCGCGCCCTCGTCCGGCGTGGCTCACCGTCGCTGCTGCATTCCCCTTGCCAGACTCTGCTTCGCCGTGCTTGGTCTCCCTCTTCTCAGGTATATTTTTTAATTTTTTTAATTTATTCCGTTATTGACTTATTGCCTCATTGCGTTATAATTTGATTAACTGATGAACTGATTAATGATGTTGATTAACTCAATCTGTCGATTCTGTAAGGGTTTTACAATTTATGATAAGAAACGTTGAGATGAGAACTAACCAGACCTGTAACTTATCAAACCAATTTCTACTTATCAACCTTACTTTTCGTGTTTTGGAGTCAAGCAATTCTGCTGTGTACTAACAGATTCTTCATTGTTGTTGATTATATTTGGTTGATTGTAATTTTGTTGATTCAGGCAGATTATTCAATAGTGTAATATATTGTTTTATATTATTGTTGTTCTAGATGGCTTCATCAAATACACTATCAAAAACACCATCCTCTCAAATTTTGTTGGCAGATCATTCAAATTTTGTTGATACATTGTAATATATATAGGTTTAGTGGTTGATTGATGCTTTTGTTTTTCTGACTATTAGTGTTTAGGGTTGATTTGTTGCTGTTTTTATACCATTATGGTGAATTGAGAGGCTGTTTTTATATTGTTGTTTTTATATTGTTATGTGAATTTATATTGTTGGATAATGGATAAATTTTGTGAATTGAGCTGTTTTGTTTATATTATTTTGGATAGTGGATAGGTTCTGTTAATTTATATTATTCTCCTCATGTTTATTCTATTACATAATCTTTGATAGATTGGTTTTGTTTGCAAGAGTTTAAACTAGGAAGTATTTGGCACTTATCAGATTTTAAGTTTTTCGTCTAAAGGTTCAAATTTTTGAAACTTTATTGCTTTCTTCTATACCCTTTATTTGCAGCACACGTCTTTGACAAATAATGATTTGATAGAATTAGTTATTTTTAGAAGTTGAGACAATTGTTGTTAAAATGTTAGTGAGAAGCTGACCATATGTATTTCGAATTTTAAATTTTTGACTATTTTATGTTTTTTATTTATATGAGATCAACTCAATCAGTTCAACCAATAATTTACCGGTTAAACCAGTAATTTACTGGTTAAACCAGTGACTTACTGGTTAACCCAGTGATTTGGTGATCCAATAATCTGACCGGTTTAATTACCGGTTCGATTCTGACAATTATGTGAAAAACTAAATTTCATTGGTGCGCCCTAATTTGTAGATACTATTACTAATCGGCTGTTTGAGGGGACGAGCAGGCAACGCAGTCTTTGCTCCAAATCATGGACATCAAAACCTTTGCTTTCGCCGCTGCTACTCCGCCACTATCGGTCATCGCCGCCGCCAAGCTCGCCGGAATCTCTCCCTCGGTTGACACATCACTCCCTCCTGACTCATCTCCGACATTTCTCTTCTCTAATGGGTATCATATTCCCTCCCTTCTTTTCCGATCTCATTTCTATTTTTTTATATAATAACTCGATTCATCAGTTTCTTCTCTGTTTTCCCCAATTTTCCCTCTTTTTTTAATATATTCTTAATTTTAAGTTTATGTAGTAATGCATAGTTAAATACTTTGAAGTAAATCCAAGAGGCAGTGACACTGTAGTGCCAATATATTTTGCGTTGCATTGAGCTTTATTAAGTTATTGATGACATGCACTGGACTTGTTTCAATCCCTATAAGCATGTTGGGTTTTATAATATAGTAATAGGAAGTAATTATTGAGTTGTTGTATTTATAATGATTTTATGTTAGTATTTTGTTTTCCGTTAAGTTTTCCTCTTGAATTTGATCATAGAAGTTCTTTCAATTTGGCATTTCTGTCTATTTTCAAATAGGTGGTACTGGTGGGAAATAAAAAATGTTTTACTGTTTTGTTTCTTAAGTATACTACTATCTACTGTCTACTACTTGTTGATGAATGCATTCAGCTTTGCAGGCTGAAATTGCACGGAGCATCCGTTCTTCTGCGTTATGTTGGGCGGGTTGCCAACATTCCCAATTTCTATGGCCAAGATGCTTTCGAGGCTACCCAGGTGAATTTCTTGATGTGATGTCTTTATATCCACATAATGATTCATTTTTTGCTTTTGGAAACTACTTAGTAAATTAATGCTTTAATGAAATGAAAGATTAAAATGATTCCATGACAAATTAATGGTGTTGCTTTAAGATTGAACATGTAAATTATCTTCTAAATAGCTCGTCAGCATCTGCTTGTGGTTGTGAGTTAGTGCCTTTTTTGGTTACTTCATTTTCTTTGCTTCACAGATTGATGAATGGCTGGAGTATGTACCTATCTTCTTATCAGGCCCTACTTTTGAGAATGGATGCAAATATATGGATCAGTTCTTGGAGAAGCGTACACTTTTTGTTGGCCATTCATTATCAATTGCGGATGTAGCAATCTGGTCAAGTCTTGCAGGTAAAGATCATTTAGGAGACCTGATTGACTTGTTTTACTGTTATGTTTCTGTCAAACAAGCTGCATATTGAAGAGAAAATCTGTATATTCATACTGTACTTTATCTTTTATGGCATGATGTAAGATTTGGTAGGCAACACTGCAACAAAATACGCCACCGTTACTTATAATGTTGACATTGTAGTTTGCACCTAATATGATCTGATACCAATATTCTGTGTAACATGGTTGCTCACTAAGATCACCTTTGTCTTTCCCTTCAACTTGTAATGTTGACTTTGCAACTAATAAGCTCTGCATTCTTTATTCCATGTAGCTTAGTGTTCTATTGATATTATGTATAGTCCACATAAATTCTATGCATGCCATACCTTTGCAGGAACTGGAAAGAGATGGGAAAGTCTAAGGAAGTCAAAAAAGTATCCAAATCTTGCACGATGGTTCAATTCAATTACAGAGGAATATGGTTCTGCAATAAATGAAGTTACAACAAAATATACTGGAAAAAAAAGTGCAGATCCATCAGTGGCCATGCCAGCTGTGGCTGATCAAGTGAAGACTGTGAATGGTGATCTATCTGCTAAAGGAGGAAGCAAATCTTCAGCAGATATAGATCTTCCAGATGCTGAAGTTGGAAAAGTTTGTCTGCGTTTTGCTCCGGAACCCAGTGGCTATCTTCACATTGGACACTCAAAAGCAGCCTTGTTGAACAAATATTTTGCTGAGCGATACCAAGGCAAAGTTATTCTACGGTTTGATGATACAAACCCTGCTAAAGAAAGCAATGAATTTGTGGACAATGTGCTGAAAGATGTTGATACATTGGGTGTCAATTATGAACGCGTGACATATACATCTGATTACTTCCCTGAGTTGCTGAAAACTGCTGAAAAATTAATACGCCAGGGTAAAGCATATGTTGATGACACCCCACGTGAACAGATGCAAAAAGAAAGAATGGATGGTATAGAATCTAAAAACAGAGACAACACCGTGGAGGATAACTTGAAATTGTGGAAGGAAATGATTGCAGGATCTGAGAGAGGCTTACAATGTTGTGTCCGTGGCAAGTTGGATATGCAGGACCCAAACAAATCACTTAGAGATCCTGTGTATTATCGTTGCAATCCTATGCCTCATCACAGAATTGGATCCAAGTATAAGGTTTACCCAACTTATGACTTTGCGTGTCCATATGTTGATGCTATTGAAGGAATTACTCATGCTCTTCGGTCTAGTGAGTACCATGATCGAAATGCTCAATATTACAGGATTCAGGAGGATTTGGGAGTTCGAAAAGTTATAATCTATGAATTCAGTCGATTAAATATGGTCTACACTGTTCTCAGCAAACGAAAACTTCTGTGGTTTGTCCAAAATGGGAGAGTTGATGGATGGGATGACCCGCGATTTCCTACAGTGCAAGGAATTGTTCGCAGAGGTTTGAAAATTGAGGCACTAATACAGTTTATTGTTGAGCAAGTATGTACAGATATTCTTTCATTTATTATCAAAAGAAAAGACTGGGAATGATATATAATAAAAAAAATTTGCTTCCTTATTAAATCTTTGTGCGTTCTTCATTTCTTCTTTCACACTCATTCTGAGAATACTCATGAGCATTCCATATTTGGGCAGGGAGCATCAAAAAATCTCAATCTCATGGAATGGGACAAGCTTTGGACAATTAATAAGAAGATTATTGATCCTGTCTGCCCGAGACACACTGCTGTCATTGCAGACAGACGAGTGTTGCTGACCCTCACTGATGGTCCTGAGAAACCATTTGTCCGCATCATACCTAAGCACAAGAAATATGCTGCTGCTGGCGATAAAGCCACAACATTTACTAAAAAGATATGGCTTGACCATGTTGACGCAGCGTCCATATCAGCAGGCGAGGAAGTAACCCTAATGGACTGGGGAAATGCCATAGTGAAGGAAATACAGAAGGATCAAGATGGAAATGTCACAGGGTTGATTGGTGTTTTGCATCTTGAAGGGTCTGTGAAGACCACAAAATTGAAACTCACTTGGCTGCCTTTCATAGATGAACTAGTTAACCTGACATTGGTGGACTTTGATTATCTAATTACCAAAAAGAAGGTATGTGCTTTTACACCCTAAATTTGTCAAGGATTCAGGCATGATTATACAGTTACCCTTACTGTTTTCTATGCTGGAGCCCCTTCCATTGCTCTAGCCATAAGCTATGGCAGCTCCAGCTCAAAACCCCACAGGGGCCTGCCAGTTTGGATGATCTATATAAATTCTGTTAAGTGTGACCTATTCAAGTTAAATGGCCTTCTTATTTTAATAATATTATTCTTTGATAAATTGTCAATAATTATGGAGATAAACTTAGACTGGAAAATATCCACTTCCAAATCAATAATTATCAGGTAAACTTGCATAATTGCACAAAAATATTTGATAGGGTTAAGAATTAGCAATCCAAGTAGGCCTTTTAATTATTGTGTTTGGAATATACATAGAATAAAATATAGCAAACTAAATCATTTCCCACTTCCTCTTCTGAATCAATTGCCGTCGGCCCCCCACCTGCCCTATTTGACTTCCACCACCATTCATGACTGCCTGCTAGCACCACTGATCTCATTCTTGCACCAATCTACCCTAACCTTTTTTCTTTAGACAATTATTGGTGTTGGTCCTTATAGTTTCACCAAATTTGCATTTTACAATTATATTTCTATATTTTTTTTCCTTTTCAATTGGGTTTCTACACTGTTTTTAATTTTGTAATTAGGCCTTTTTCGTGTACTAAACGTTAAAATTAGCAGAATATTCTTTTCAAAAAATATGTGGGCAAAGATCTAATTAGGTTTTTAATTGTGGGTATTTTTAATTTATGGAGAAATATATTGTTAACTAACATTTTACACTAGTAAAGACTTAATTACAAAATTAAAAGTAGTGTAGGGATCCAATTGAATGGAAAAAAAAGGTAATTAAATCTTATTTTTATTGTGTCTTGCTTTTATCTTGTAAAACTTTGTAATGTCTGCTTTGCTGTGAATCTGTATTGACAGTTTTTTTTTTCTCCGATGTAGCTCGAGGAAGGGGAGGATTTCATGGATGTGATTAACCCATGTACCAAAAAGGAGACGCTAGCTTATGGAGACTCCAATATGCGAAACCTTCAGCGGGGAGATATATTGCAGTTGGAGAGGAAAGGATATTTCAGGTGTGACGCACCCTTCATTAGGGCATCGAAGCCAATTGTGCTATTTGCAATCCCTGATGGTAGGCAGCAGACAAAGTAAACTTTTTGTTCTTTAAAATGTGCTAGAACAACCCACATTCAATAGCTCAGTTGCTTGTAATGGGGGCTTACTAGTTTGTGGAACTACTTCATGTTTACCATCACAAAATTAAAATTGTACTATGAATCAAGCAAACCATTTTAGTGGGTTTTTGACTAGCATTTTGACAAGCCTTTTCTGTCTTTTTCAAATTTTTTTTCTTGGGAGGTAATGGAATGGTCTCTACCCAAGAAATCAAGTTTATCTGTGTTTTGCCTATAAGACGCAAAAATTGTGTGAATTTCATTTAGCAGCCTTTTAATCTTTTCTTTAAAATGTATTCAAGGAGGAATCTAGGCAAGGAGCCAATATCCGCATTTGGACAATATGGTAATTTCAGATTTATCATTGAGTGGGTGCTGGTTACTAGTTAGTGGTTATCAACTCCATGGAGAGTAAATGAATTTCCATTTTGTTTCACATCCCAAAACAAGCACTAAATAGATAAAAGGGAAAAATTAAACTATGGTCGTTAAAGATTTTTGTATCGGATAAGTATAATGAAAAAACAAAAATATGAAATTGACAGGACGGTCATTAACCTTTTAAAATTCAGATATTAGTCCCAAGTAAAATAAAAGGAAAATCTAATCCCCCAATGTTTTGTGTTTTGGTCTTTTTAAATTTTTACAAATGACAAATTAGCCTCATTTTTTCAGGGGAAAAAATAATAAAGAGATCAAATCATATAAACTTTAAAAAATAATGAATTAATTTGTCCTTAACTAACTTCCATCACCAATCATATTCCACATCCCATTTCAAACTTATCAGTTCTATTTTATATTTTATTAAGGATTAACATATCCACTTTTTAAAAACTAAGCAGTGAGTTGTAAGTATCATTTTTACAAAGATGTATTTGTCTATTTGGCCAATCCAGAATTCCTTGTACAGAATCTAAATAGAATATTTGTTTCAAAAGGAGATTGTTTTTTTTTTTTTTATGCAATATTTTGTCAGTTTAGATTCCATATAATATTCGGATTATAAGCACATAACAGTTAGGGGTGCACAGACCCGGTCCGGTCCGAAGGCCCGGTCCGGTCCCGAACACTTTAGGGGCTAATTTGGTGTGATTTCATCGGGTTTAGGGCTGTGTAAGGGTCTCAAAAATAGACCCGGTCATTATTTCGGGTCGGGTCCGGGCCATAGCTCGGGTCACCCGAAGTCGGCCCGGTCATCATACACAATTAATATTTTGTGTTATTAGTGATGGATCATGATTATTCTTATGTGGAATTTAAGTATTGTAAACCTTAATATTTTGTTTTATTAGTCATTATAAGACTATAAGTTAATGTTTTATGTTTAGAATGCATAAGACTTTAGACTAATGCATAATATTGTGTTATTTGTATTGATTTAAATATTTGGTATTATTAGACCATATTAGTATTGATTGTGGTTTTGCTTTAGTATTGATTGTGGTTATGCTTTAATTTTAAAGAAGCGTTGGTTTTTATTATATTTTTCTAAGTGAATTTTACCATGTTAAATAATGGTTTGAGTCTTGGAAATTTGGATATTTTTACATGCTAGCTTACAAGAAGGTATCAACGTAATGTAATGTTAACGGCCCGATTTTCACCCGGTTTTCACCCGGTATAATTGTGGCCCGAAAGTGTATTGGTTTCATCGGGTCTAGGGTCGGGTTCGGGTCTAATAAATAGACCCGTTGTATGTTTCGGGTCGGGTCTGGGTCACATCAAACCCGGCTTCACCCGACCCATGTGCACCCCTAATAACAGTTAACATATCTTACATACTTGCACTATGAAGATAAGTCTTGGGTGGGTCTCATAAAAGCAAAAAAGTTCAACTACATATCCAAGCATTTTTATGTAAGTCCAACCAAGCACATTCAAACTCAACAAAAATCACTTTTATTACATCAGTGTGTAAACACGTATTTCAATAACGCTTCTTTGTCTTTATCTTCGCGTTCTTCCTTCTTCTTTCTCGCATTCCTTCTTCTTTTTCTTCGCGTTCTTCCTCCTCCTTCTTTTTCGCGTTCCTTCTTTTTATTTGTGTATTTTTTCTCAATCATCATTCTTTTATTGTTGCTGTTGTTACTGCGTTTTTTCTTTTTCCTCCTTTTAATTGAGGTTCATTTGGATCCAGAAATATTCAATGTGTTTTTGTTGATAATTGAGTCTTTTTGACTATTGTTCAAAATTGAACTAATATCGGTTCATTTGTAAATTAATTGAGGTTCACTTGATTCTGTTGATAAATATTGACCAAATTTTTTATTTCTTAAGTAATTTCGGTTCATTTCTTAGTTTAATTGAAGTTTATTTGGATTCAGCAATAAATTGTATGTATTTTTGCTGATGATTGAGTCTTTTTGACTGCTTGTTCAAAACTGAACTAATTTCGGTTCATTTGTGTGTTAATTGAGGTTCAATTGATATTGCTGTTAAGTTTTGACCAAGTTTTTTATTCCTTAAGTAATTTCGGTTCATTTATTAGTTTATTTGAGGTTCATTTGAATTCAAAAATAGATTTAATGTATTTTTGTTGATGATTGAGTCTTTTTGACTGCTTGTTTAAAACTGAACTAATTGAATAGAATGGAATGGAATCTAATGCTATTGAATAAAGTGATAATGAATAATTTCATTCTTCTTTGCTAAAAAATTTGGTCAATACTTATCAACAGCAGCAAGTGAACCTCAATTAGTATACAAATGAACTAAAATTAGTTCACAAATGAACTAAAATTAGTTCAGATTTGAACAAACAGTTCAAAAGACTCAATCATTAACAAAACACATCAAATTTATTTTTGGATCCAAATGAACCTCAATTAAACTAAGAAATAAACTGAAATTACTTAAAGAATAAAAAATTTGGTCAATACTTATGAGTAACATCAAGTGAACCTCAATTAACACCCAAATGAATCGAAATAAACTAAGAAATGAACCGAAATTATTTAATGAAGGCATCAGAAAAAATCAAAACTAATAAAGATGTTAGCAAAATGTTGGTGTTATTGATGATGACGATAACGAAAAAGGAAAAGAAAAAGAAGACGCAACATTGGGGAAGAAGAAGAAGAAGAGGAAGAAGAAGAAGAACCTGCGTGTGCGAATTTGGAAGAAGAAGGAGGAGGAGGAGAAGAAGAAGGAGAATGAGACATGTGATTTGAAAAGTTATAACAACTTGGTTAGACTTTATTAAGGCCCAGTTTGGGTAAACAGCTTAATTAAGCTCTTTTTGAAAAAATAGCTTAAATAATAAATGATTATATTAAACGTAGCTTATAAATAAATTATTTTATGTTTGAATTTTTAGTTCTAAAAGTGCTTATTTTGTAGAAATATGGTAAAATTGTACTAAATATTAATAATACTACTTTTCATAAGTCAAAAGCTCAAAAATATTACTTTTAAAACTTTCCAAACAGACCCTAAGTATTTTGCTTGGATGCACAATTTCAATTAAAGAATAAAACCCAAAATAGCTACTAACAATTATCTCGCCCCTGACAATTATTTCGAAAGGACAACGAGGCCCCTATGCCAAAAAGAATAAATATTTTTTTTGGTATAGAGGCTAATCAGTCCCAAAAAAAAAATATCAGGATCGGATTGGGTGTTTTTTTCTTAGAGACTTCGTTGTCCTTTCGAAATAATTGTCAGGAATGGGATGGGATATTCACCCTTTATTAAAAGCAAAATATCTGCACGAAGTGGGAGTATTTGATGGTTCTTTTCCGGTGTCAGCATCTCATATCTAAAAAACCATATGTAAATCTTTTGTTGCCTTAAAGGATGATTTTTCTTGGTTTATCGATCACCAACTCAATCCTTTGGTTTGAGAAGTGGATGCTTGAAGGTCAAATTGCCGAGGAATTGTCTTTTGTGCACATTTTTAATACTAATTTGATCATTAATAATGTAAGAGAGTGAAAATTTTGCTAATATTGTCACTGCTATTCCTAGTAAGATTAGAGAGTTCGAAGAGATATAATCCTGATTTGCAAGTCGGGAAGAGATTGGATTGGGTTTGGAGTGCATCTGCTTCTAATTTCTATTCAGCTAGCAATGATTATACTTTGGCTTTTTAAGAGGAAGGTTGGCTGGGGTGAGCTTGACAACTGGCTTTGGATTTGGAGATTGTAAATGCCAAAAAAATTATAAGTTCTTGATTTAACTTTGTCTTCATGATGAGGTTTTTAGTGCTGAGTTCAGGTTTTATGGTGGCCTTACCACGTTTGATATCATAGATGCAAATAAGTTTCTGAATTACTTTTTTATTGTCTCAGTACTAAAGTAAAAAAAATTTAGACTCTTTTAGATATATATTTTGTTTTTCCTAGCTTGAAGAACTGACTTAAGTGAGATTCCAACAAAAAAAATACTTTTTTATTCTATTCAACCTTTTAGTGAATTTGAAAAAATAGAAATAATGATATTTTCAATCTTGATGAAGGGTGGGTTGATGATGGGTGGGTTGCCAGCTAAGTGGTTATTATGATTCAAAGTTCGGGCAGGAATCTTCATATTATTTTTAATATGCACATCTCTTTATCTCTTCCTTCATTCTATTTCTCTTGGGTCTCTCCATCTATTAATTCGACTAAAGTGAATTGTGATGCTAGTCAGATTTCTCTTAGTGGATCAACGGATTTTTGTTGTCTTATTCGTAACTTGGATGGTTGTTGGATAAATGGTTACTTTGTGAAGTTAGAAAATGCTAGTAATTTTCAGGTCGAACTTCATGTTATTTGGACGACTTTAATCTTTACATGGAAATATGGTTTTTGCGATGTTCTTTGTGAAACAGATTGTTTGAATGCTTTTCTTATGGTGCATTAAAAGAAATTTGATGATATTATTCTGGAAAGAAACCTAGTAAAAAAGATTCAAGAAACTTTGAGCCAGAATTGAAAAACTTGTACCATCTTGATTTAAAGAATAGTCAATCATGCAGCTTATCTTATAACTTTGGAATGGGTTAGAGTGAATATGGAGCTTCTAGTGGAGGAGAGAGTTATTTCAATGGGAGCTGAAACTTTTGAACCAACTCCATAAGATCTTACGTTCAGTTAAGCTAACAACAGAGAGAGAGGATATGGTGGTTTGGAAATTTGATAGAATTGGTATTTTCTCTACTAACTCCTTTGTGCAGGTATTGCAGGAAGCAGTCCTTCCGGAGGAAGTAACAAGCTATAGCTTCACTAGTGCTATTTGGAGGGGTTTCGTCCCGCCGAGGGTCGAATTATTTTCTTGATTTGTTCTGATTGAGAGGGTGAATACTAAAGAGAGACTTTGCAGATTAGGGGGTCATTAACCAGTTTGATAATTTGTGTACTTTATGCTGTAAGTCTGTTGAGTCTGCTTTTCATCTGTTTCTTGGGTGTGAGATCACTTGGCAGGTGTGGGGTGCTTGGCTATACGCTCTTGGAAAAGAATGGTCCGTACCAGGTACACTAAAGCAACACTTTGAGAGCTTAGGGCTGCACATGGATCGGATAATATCCGTATATCCGCGGTAATTATCCACATCCGATCCAAATTTTGCGGATATTATCCGATCCACAGAGCCATCGGATCGGATCGGATCGGATCCGCACTATGGTCGGATCGGATTGCGGATTTGGCAGTGATATCCGCGGATCTGATCCGCAAATCCGTATATCCGCACATCACATATAAATAGCATAGTTTAAGAAAATAAACCCTAATGTGATATGGATTTTAGTGTGTTATTTATGAATTTTATGATATTTTGTTTTTAATTTTTTATGTTGTACTTCAACTTAGAATAATTAAACTTAAATCTTGTGTTATTATTTTATTTTTGTTATTCAAAAGAACTATTATTGATAATATTTTAGGAGTAAATAGGTTTAAACAGATAAAAATGAATTTTTTGAATTTTTTTTGTAAAAATAGTCAAATAGAATCTTAAAATAGTTTTTTTTTAATTATGCGGATTTACCCGATATCCGATCCGATCCGATCCGATCCGCAAGTATGCGGATCGGATCCGGCATAAAAAAATGTGGATATCGTATCCGATCCGATCCGATGAGTGCAGTGCGGATCGGATAGAATTTTAGGCTATATCCGATCCGATCCGATCCGTGTGCAGCCCTAGAGAGCTGGACGACTGCTGCACAAAGAAAGGATGAGAGGAAGAGGTGGTTGATTGGATTCTTTGCTGTAATCTGAGCAATTTGGCTTGAAAGAAATAATCGAGTATTCCAGAATAAAGGCTCAGGAGTAGCGGAAATCACTAACAGGTCTTTTGTGCTCTCAGACGAGTGGATTGGTGGTGTATCCTTTGGTTGTTGATGGCAATGCCAAAGATGACTAGGGATTGCTTTACCTTCTTTAGCTGTTAGTGAAAGTTTATGTTCAGTTGTACTTATGCTTTTGGATTCTGTTTGTTCTACCTCGTGTGTTGTGCTTTTTATTTAAAAAAAAAACTAAAAATGTCGCCTGAAATGCGTAGAATATGTAAAATGACTGTAGCCTTGGAACATGTTTTTTCATTTTAAATGTTTAAATAAGAATTAAGCCAATTAACTTGGTTTTCTTTTTTGCTTTTCTTCTTATTTCTTTTCTTTTTCTTTGCATATGTAGACATAAAAAAATCTTACTATTATTCTTTTTCTGATTGTGGTATAGCACATCTTACTTTACAAGTTAGGCTTTTTTTTCTATTGAAAAATTCTAAAATAAAAATCAAATAAGGTATGTCATACTTACACATTGTTTGGATTGAGAGAATTTAAAAGGAAAAAAATAGGAAAAGAAAAAATAGATGAAAAAGTGAATTTTTTGATATTTGGATGGAAAGAAAAAATAAAGTGAAAAGAAAAAAAATAGTATGGAGCCTACTAAATATTTTTCATCCTAAAGATGAGATGAAAATAGAGAGAAATGTGACAACTATCATTAATGAATTATAATTTACATATAATATAGATAAAGGTATTAATGTAATTTTATGCTCTTACGATTTTCTTTCTTTTCGCTTTTCTTTTTATCCAAACAAAAGAAAATTTTTTCTCTACTTTCCTTCCATTCATTTTCTCTTTATCCAAACAACACAAAAAAATTTCTTTTTTTTTATTTTTTTTCTACATCCAAATAAAATGTTAGAGCAATTTGACTTCAGTAGGTTATTTGCCTAGAATATCATTGTGGGATTCGTTTACCAGCTAGCAATAGTCTATAGGTAAAAAAAAAATAAAAAGGACAATTATTATTATGAAAGTTGTACAGTGAGGACCTTCTAACTTTGTGACATGTGAAAGAGGAGACAAATTTCGATGTATTTACTGAAATACAGACCCCATTTCTACTTAGTTTATAGAGCATGATTAATTATTTATTAACGTTAAGAAATCAATTATTTTTAATCTTTTTTTTATTCAATTTACTTTTTAGTCTAGTTTGAAGATATAATTTTTTGGAGATACTTAGTTTTTGACAAATTAGTTTCAGTTTATTAGTGTCATAGTTGATTTTTTTTGTTTCAAATGTTATATCTTAAAAAAATAATGAATGACATGAAAAAAAATTAAGATTTTTTTTCATCAAATTAATAAGAACGGGAGGTTGGTTCAATTGGGATACAATCGGGGAGGAAATAAACATAGGTGATTGAGGGAAATGTGAAGATGGGGACTTGGGGAGAGATGTGGCTCCAGATAAGATGAATGGTGACTGCGATGAGGAGTAAATCTTTATAATAGTCCTTAAGATTCATGCGATTATCCAATATGTTCTTTGAGATTCTAATTTTACCATTGTAGTCTCCCATATACAACTCTAGACACTATAGTGGTCCCTGGACATCTTTCCGGTGATGAGTTAGTGATGAGCGGATATTTTATACGCTTTTTGGGGTTAATTTCATATAGTTTTTAGTATGTTTCAGTTAGTTTTTAGTTTATTTTCATTAGTTTCTAGGCAAAATTCATATTTCTGGACTTTACTATGAGTTTGTGTGTTTTTCTCTAATTTCAGGTATTTTCTGGCTGAAATTGAGGGAGCTGAACAAAAATCTGATTCAGGCTGAAAAAGGACTGCTGATGCTGTTGGATCCTGACCTCTCTGCACTCGGAATGGAATTTCTGGAGCTACAGGGGTCCAATTGACGCGCTTCCAATTGCGTTGGAAAGTAAACATCCAGGGCTTTCCAGCAATATATAATAGTCCATACTTTGCTCAAGGATAGATGACTTAAACTGGTGTTCAACGCCAGTTCCATATTATAGTCTGGCGTCCAGCGCCAGAAACAAGTTACAAGTTAGAGTTCAACGCCAGAAACAGGTTACAACTTGGCGTTGAACGCCCAAAACAGTCCAGGCACGTGAGAGGCTTTAGTCTCAGCCCCAGCACACACCAAGTGGGCCCCAGAAGTGGATTTCTGCACTATCTATCATAGTTTACTCATTTTCTGTAAACCTAGGTTACTAGTTTAGTATTTAAACAACTTTTAGAGATTTATTTTGTATCTCATGACATTTTAGATCTGAAATTTGTACCTTTTGGCAACATGAGTCTCTAAATCCCATTGTTGGGGGTGAGGAGCTCTGCAACGTCTCGATGAATTAATGCAAGTACTTCTATTTTCCATTCAAACATGCGTGTTCCTATCTAAGATATTCGTTCGTGCTTCATTATGGAGAAGGTGATGATCCGTGACACTCATCACCTTCCTCAACCCATGAACGTGTGCATGACAACCACCTCCGTTCTATATTAGATTGAATGAGTATCTCTTAGATTCCATAATCAAAATCTTCGTGGTGTAAGCTAGAATTGATGGCGATTACATAGTGTGAAGTAATTTTCGTGCACCAAGTTTTTGGCGCCGTTGCCGGGGATTGTTCGAGTTTGGACAACTGACGGCTTATTTTGTTGCTTAGATTAGGAAAAATTTTTTCTTTTTGGTTTAGAGTCTTCTATTATTGTTTTTGGTTGAAATTTTCTTCTTAAAATCCTTATTTTCTTTTTTTTTTATCCAAAACGGATGACACAACTAAGGCTGGACATCCAAGGCTTTAAACAAGGAGATAATGAATCTCTTTATGATGCCTAGGAGAGATACAGAGAGATGCTAAGAAAATGTCCCTCTGAAATGTTTTCAGAGTGGGTTCAGCTAAACATCTTCTATTATGGGCTTACAGAAAGAACTCAGATGTCTCTAGACTACTCAGCTGGTGGATCTATCCACATGAGGAAGACAATTGAAGAAGCTCAAGAGCTCATTGATACAGTTGCCAGAAATCAGCATCAGTACCTAAGCAGTGAACCTTCCATGAAAGAAGAGGCTAAAACAGTGACTACTGAACTCAGTCTTGCTGAACAAGCTACTGAATTCAATCAGCAATTGGATTTTCTAACAAAACAGTTAGCCGAATTCAAGGAGAGACTACAAAAGACAAGGATGGCTAATATAAATATGGAAGAACAATTAAAGCAAACAAAGCAGTAGCTATCAAAACAAATAACAGAAGAATGCCAAGCAGTTCAATTAAGAAGTGGGAAAACATTAAATACCCCACCTCAAGGCAGCAGGAAGCCAAGAAATGAGCAAACTATCCAAATTCTATCTGAGGACAGTAAGAGCCCAGGAAAAAATAATTCTGGCGCTAAAATACCAGAAATTGGGTGGAAGGCTGGCGCTGAACGCCCAAACCATGCTCAGGACTGGCGTTCAACGCCAGAAACAAGCAAGGAACTGGCGTTGAACGCCCAAAGGAAGCACAGTTCTGGCGTTCAGACGCCAGAAACAGTTGAGGAGTTGGCATCTAACGTCACTTCAGCTTCCAACCCTGGCACTCAAATGTCCGTGAGGGATCAGACACACACAAGTGCTGATGACAACCCCTCTAAAAAGGCTTCTTCAACCACTTCTGTAGGAAATAAACCTGCAGCAACCAAGGTTGAGGAGTATTAAGCCAAGATACCTTATCCTCAAAAACTCTGCCAAGAGGAGCAGGATATGCAATTTGCTCGCTTTGCAGATTATCTCAGGACTCTTGAAATAAAGATTCCGTTTGCAGAAGCACTTGAGCAAATACCTTCTTATGCCAAGTTCATGAAAGAGATCTTAAGTCATAAGAAGGATTGGAGAGAAACTGAAAAAGTTCTCCTCACTGAAGAATGTAGTGAAGTCATTCTGAAAAGCTTCCCTGAAAAGCTTAAAGATCCCAGAAGCTTTCTGATACCATGCATATTAGAGG